>NC_091391.1:1361820-1644320 GCF_038502225.1 Cherax quadricarinatus
TGTGGTGTACACCAGGGTGTGGTGTACCCCAGGGTGTGGTGTACCCCAGGGTGTGGTGTACCCCAGGGTGTGGTATACCCCAGGGTCTGGTGTACCCCAGGGTGTGGTGTACACCGGGGTGTGGTGTACCCCAGGGTGTGGTGTACCCCAGGGTGTGGTGTACCCCAGGGTGTGGTATACCCCAGGGCCTTGTGTACCCCAGGGTGTGGTGTACCCCAGGGTGTGGTGTACCCCAGGGTGTGGTGTACCCCAGGGTGTGGTATAACCCAGGGTCTGGTGTACCCCAGGGTGTGGTGTACACCAGGGTGTGGTGTACCCCAGGGTGTGGTGTACCCCAGGGTGTGGTGTACCCCAGGGTGTGGTATACCCCAGGGTCTGGTGTACCCCAGGGTGTGGTGTACCCCAGGGTGTGGTGTACCCCAGGGTGTGGTGTACCCCAGGGTGTGGTGTACCCCAGGGTGTGGTGTACCCCAGGGTGTGGTATACCCCAGGGCCTTGTGTACCCCAGGGTGTGGTGTACCCCAGGGTGTGGTGTACCCCAGGGTGTGGTATAACCCAGGGTCTGGTGTACCCCAGGGTGTGGTGTACACCAGGGTGTGGTGTACCCCAGGGTGTGGTGTACCCCAGGGTGTGGTGTACCCCAGGGTGTGGTATACCCCAGGGTCTGGTGTACCCCAGGGTGTGGTGTACACCTGGGTGTGGTGTACCCCAGGGTGTGGTGTACCCCAGGGTGTGGTGTACCCCAGGGTGTGGTGTACCCCAGGGTGTGGTATACCCCAGGGCCTTGTGTACCCCAGGGTGTGGTGTACCCCAGGGTGTGGTGTACCCCAGGGTGTGGTGTACCCCAGGGTGTGGTATACCCCAGGGTCTGGTGTACCCCAGGGTGTGGTGTACACCAGGGTGTGGTGTACCCCAGGGTGTGGTGTACCCCAGGGTGTGGTGTACCCCAGGGTGTGGTACACCAGGGTGTGGTATACCCCAGGGTCTGGTGTACCTCAGGGTGTGGTGTACACCTGGGCGTGGTGTACCCCAGGGTGTGGTGTACCCCAGGGTGTGGTGTACCCCAGGGTGTGGTATACCCCAGGGTCTGGTATACCCCAGGGTTTGGTGTACACCAGGGTGTGGTGTACCCCAGGGTGTGGTGTACCCCAGGGTGTGGTGTACCCCAGGGTGTGGTATACCCCAGGGTGTGGTGTACCCCAGGGTGTGGTGTACCCCAGGGTGTGGTGTACCCCAGGGTGTGGTGTACCCCAGGGTGTGGTGTACCCCAGGGTGTGGTGTACCCCAGGGTGTGGTATACCCCAGGGTGTGGTGTACCCCAGGGTGTGGTGTACCCCAGGGTGTGGTGTACACCAGGGTGTGGTGTACACCAGGGTGTGGTGTACACCAGGGTGTGGTGTACCCCAGGGTGTGGTGTACCCCAGGGTGTGGTGTACCCCAGGGTGTGGTGTACCCCAGGGTGTTGTATACCCCAGGGTGTGGTATACCCCAGGGCCTTGTGTAACAACAGCAACAACAACAACCTTCCCTTCCTCCGCCACCGAGGCGTGCACATCCCAGCGTACAATACAACCCCAAGCCCATGATGATCCTTTTCAAATCACTTGTTCTCTCTTGGCTGGAATACTGCTGTACATTAACATCTCCATACAAAGCAGGTGAAATCGCAGATCTAGAGAGTGTACAGAGATCCTTTACTGCACGTATAAGTTCTGTCAAGCACCTTAACTACTGGGAACGCTTGGAAGCACTTGACTTGTACTCCCTGGAGCGCAGCAGAGAGAGATATATCATAATCTACACTTGGAAAATCTTGGAAGGAATGGTCCCAAATCTGCACACAGAAATCACTCCCTACGAAAGTAAAAGACTGGGCAGGCGATGCAAAATGCCGCCAATAAAAAGTAGGGGCGCCATTGGTACACTAAGAGAAAACACCATAAGTGTCCGGAGCCCAAAACTGTTCAACAGCCTCCCATCAAGCATTAGGGGAATTGCCAATAAACCCCTGGCTGCCTTCAAGAGAGAGCTGGACAGATACCTAAAGTCAGTGCCGGATCAGCCGGGCTGTGGCTCGTACGTCGGACTGCGTGCGGCCAGCAGTAACAGCCTAGTTGATCAGGCCCTGATCCATCGGGAGGCCTGGTCATGGACCGGGCCGCGGGGGTGTTGATCCCCGGAATAACCTCCAGGTATCCAGGTAACCCCAGGGTGTGGTATACCCCAGGGTCTGGTGTACCCCAGAGTGTGGTGTACCCCAGGGTCTGGTGTACCCCAGGGTGTGGTGTACCCCAGGGTCTGGTGTACCCCAGGGTCTGGTGTACCCAAGGGTGTGGTGTACCCCAGGGTGTGGTGTACCCCAGGGTGTGGTATACCCCAGGGCCTTGTGTACCCCAGGGTCTGGTATACCCCAGGATCTGGTGTACTCCAGGGTGTGGTGTACCCCAGGGTGTGGTGTACCCCAGGGTGTGGTGTACCCCAGGGTCTGGTGTACCCCAGGGTCTGGTGTACCCAAGGGTGTGGTGTACCCCAGGGTGTGGTGTACCCCAGGGTGTGGTATACCCCAGGGCCTTGTGTACCCCTGGGTCTGGTATACCCCAGGGTCTGGTGTACCCCAGGGTGTGGTGTACCCCAGGGTCTGGTGTACCCCAGGGTCTGGTGTACCCCAGGGTCTGGTGTACCCCAGGGTGTGGTATACCCCAGGGTCTGGTGTACCCCAGGGTGTGGTATACCCCAGGGTCTGGTGTACCCCAGGGTGTGGTATACCCCAGGGTCTGGTGTACCCCAGGGTGTGGTATACCCCAGGCTGTGGTATACCCCAGGGTGTGGTATACCCCAGGGTGTGGTATACCCCAGGCTGTGGTATACCCCAGGGTGTGGTATACCCCAGGCTGTGGTATACCCCAGGGTGTGGTATACCCCAGGGTGTGGTATACCCCAGGGTGTGGTATACCCCAGGGTGTGGTATACCCCAGGGTGTGGTATACCCCAGGGTGTTGTGTACCCCAGGGTGTGGTATACCCCAGGTGTACCCCAGGGTGTGGTATACCCCAGGGTGTGGTATACCCCAGGCTGTGGTATACCCCAGGCTGTGGTATACCCCAGGGTCTAATGATACGATTCAGTATTGTTTTAAAACCGGTTGTGACAGAACCAACTAGAGGAAATAATCTGCTGGACTTGGTTCTTGCCAACAAGGAATCACTAATTCTTAAGGTTAATGATGAACTTGACGAGTGATCACAAATCACTTAGTTTAAATATATCATAGAATTCCCCTATTAATGGCAACCAAGACTCTGTCCCTGACTTCCGCTTGGCTGGTTTCGATCCTAATGAGAGCATAATACCAAGGTCCTGACTCTGTCCCTGACTTCCGCTTGGCTGGTTTCGAGAAACCAAGACCAAAAGAGGCATCCTCGGATTTTTTCTGAGAGCATAATACCGAATTTTTGGTCCTGAGTTTCTTGACGAGGAATGTATATGCATTCTCCAAACCTTCATTTATTTATATTTTCCTTCCTTTACCATCAAAGATTGCAAGAGCTCTTCAGATCATAAATTCTCCACGCACCAACACCACTCCCAACAAAGTTATAAGTCTTCCCAACAGCCTGGTTGTACTGAACGTTTCTGAAGTACTTTCACAAGCTAACACCAGAGTCGCCATCGCTTCCAGCACTTCGATAAAGGATCTAACCAGGACACAATCCAAGCACCACGATCCAGTCAACCTCAGGAGTTTACACTATACCCTGTGGAGGCTGTGACAAGATTTACGTAGGTGAAACAGCAATAAACCGCGACACCCGCCTCAATGAACACATTTACGCATGTAGGAACAATAACTTAAACAACGCCTGTGTACAACACCGAAATTCCACCAATCATCTCATGAAATTCAGAGACGCCCAATTAGTGATCAAAGAAACTAATTTCCGCAGACGCAAGTGCCTCGAATCTTCACTAATAGCTGTTTCTAATTAAACAAAACAACGGCAGCTTCACCATCTCTGAAGTCTTAGCAAGAATCCTCCTGAAAACAGTAAACCCTGCCACCACATAGTCTCTCCTGTTAATACTACACAAGTACATTACAGAGAGTGAACACTGAAACAGACCTTCTCTATCCAGTCTCCAAAATTATGCCACTACTACTACTACCACTCGTATTACACCTCACTCTGAGCCTATATATACCCTCTGTGTCCATGTACTGTTTGTAACGGCTTGATAAAGCTCCTGGAGAGCGAAACGTTGCCACAATAAAATGCCACATTAGTTGCACTTGTGTCCTTATACTTTGTAGATGAATGGTTCAGAGAACCGACATGTTGATAAATTAGACACATGTGCAACTCTTGGGTATCTTTATTGAGGAAACGTTTCGCCACACAGTGGCTTCATCAGTCCATACATAGGAGAAACTTGAAGAACAGGAGGAGAATGGGGTAATCAGTCCCTCAACCTTGAGTCGATGTGGTCAGTCCATCAATCTTGAGTAGAATACGGCATATGAGCGGAGAAGTAGCTTATAAACCGTATGGCAGGAGAGGTGTAGCAGTCATAGGTAGTGTCACATTTGTTCAATGTGGAAGTAGGTCATGCCCAAGAATTAGGCAAGCGAAGAATTCCTAAGTATTAAGATCCCAAGAAGTTGCAGTGTCTGACAGGTTTGTAGATGAATGGTTCCACATTGAACATATGTAACACCACCTATGACTGCTGCACCTCTCCTGCCATACGGTTTATAAGCTGCTTCTCCGCTCATATGCCGTATTCTACTCAAGATTGATGGACTGACCACATCGACTCAAGGTTGAGGGACTGATTACCCCATTCTCCTCCTGTTCTTCAAGTTTCTCCTATGTATGGACTGATGAAGCCATTGTGTGGCGAAACGTTTCCTCAATAAAGATACCCAAGAGTTGCACATGTGTCTAATTTATCGTCCTTATACTTTACATATTGTCGGTAATTCTACCAACTTTATTACAGTAGGACTGAGAAATTACCTGGGTGGGTTGAACTGGAATGACCTGACTATGGGTCAGGCAGGTGGTGATAGCTGCCTATATGACGCTTTCCAGAGCTTAGTTCTTGCTGCTTAGACAATTTATGTTCCGAATAAGGAAATCATACTAACATCCACACAGTCTTACTAACATCCACACAGTCTTACTAACAACCAAACAGTATTACTAACAACCACACAGTCTTACTAACAACCACACAGTATTACTAACATCCACACAGTCTTACTAACAACCACACAGTATTACTAACAACCACACAGTCTTACTAACAACCACACAGTATTACTAACAACCACACAGTCTTACTAACAACCACACAGTCTTACTAACAACCACACAGTCTTACTAACAACCACACAGTATTACTAACAACCACACAGTCTTACTAACAACCACACAGTATTACTAACATACACACAGTATTACTAACATCCACACAGTCTTACTAACATCCACACAGTATTACTAACATCCACACAGTCTTACTAACAACCACACAGTATTACTAACAACCACACAGTCTTACTAACAACCACACAGTATTACTAACAACCACACAGTCTTACTAACAACCACACAGTCTTACTAACAACCACACAGTCTTACTAACAACCACACAGTCTTACTAACAACCACACAGTCTTACTAACAACCACACAGTCTTACTAACAACCACACGGTCTTACTAACATCCACACAGTCTTACTAACAGCCACACAGTATTACTAACATCCACACAGTCTTACTAACATCCACACAGTATTACTAACAACCACACAGTCTTACTAACAACCACACAGTCTTACTAACAACCACACAGTATTACTAACATCCACACAGTCTTACTAACAACCACACAGTCTTACTAACAACCACACACTATTACTAACATCCACACAGTATTACTAACATCCACACAGTCTTACTAACATCCACACAGTATTACTAACATCCACAGAGTATTACTAACATCCACACAGTATTACTAACATCCACACAGTATTACTAACATCCACACAGTCTTACTAACATCCACACAGTATTACTAACATCCACACAGTATTACTAACATCCACACAGTCTTACTAACATCCACACAGTATTACTAACATCCACACAGTATTACTAACATCCACACAGTATTACTAACATCCACACAGTCTTACTAACAACCACACAGTCTTACTAACAACCACACAGTATTACTAACATCCACACAGTCTTACTAACAACCACACAGTCTTACTAACATCCACACAGTCTTACAACCACACAGTCTTACTAACATCCACACAGTCTTACTAACAACCACACAGTCTTACTAACATCCACACAGTATTACTAACATCCACACAGTATTAAACATCCACACAGTCTTACTAACATCCACACAGTATTACTAACATCCACACAGTATTACTAACATCCACACAGTATTACAAACATCCACACAGTCTTACTAACATCCACACAGTATTACTAACATCCACACAGTCTTACATCCACACAGTCTTACTAACATCCACACAGTATTACTAACATCCACACAGTCTTACTAACAAGCATCCAGTATTAATAACAACCACACAGTCTTACTAACAACCACACAGTCTTTCTAACATCCACACAGTCTTACTAACATCCACATAGTCTTACTAACATCCACACAGTCTTACTAACAACCACACAGTCTTACTAACAACCACACAGTCTTACTAACAACCACACAGTCTTACTAACATCCACACAGTCTTACTAACAACAACACAGTCTTATTAACAACCACACAGTCTTACTAACAACCACACAGTCTTTGTAACAACCACACAGTCTTACTAACAACAACACAGTCTTACTAACAACCACACAGTCTTACTAACAACCACACAGCCTTACTAACAACCACACAGTCTTACTAACATCCACACAGTCTTACTAACAACCACACAGTCTTACTAACAACCACGCAGTATTATTAAGAACCACACAGTCTTACTAACAACCACACAGTCTTACTAACAACCACACAGTCTTACTAACAACCACACAGTCTTACTAACAACCACACAGTCTTACTAACAACAACACAGTCTTACTAACAACCACACAGTCTTACTAACAACCACACAGTCTTACTAACAACCACACAGTCTTACTAACAACCACACAGTATTACTAACAACCACACAGTATTACTAAGAACCACACAGTCTTACTAACATCCACACAGTCTTACTAACAACCACACAGTCTTACTAACATCCACACAGTATTACTAACATCCACACAGTCTTACTAACATCCACACAGTCTTACTAACAACCACACAGTCTTACTAACAACCACACAGTATTACTAACATCCACACAGTCTTACTAACAACCACACAGTCTTACTAACATCCACACAGTCTTACAACCACACAGTCTTACTAACATCCACACAGTCTTACTAACAACCACACAGTCTTACTAACATCCACACAGTATTACTAACATCCACACAGTATTAAACATCCACACAGTCTTACTAACATCCACACAGTATTACTAACATCCACACAGTATTACTAACATCCACACAGTATTACAAACATCCACACAGTCTTACTAACATCCACACAGTATTACTAACATCCACACAGTCTTACATCCACACAGTCTTACTAACATCCACACAGTATTACTAACATCCACACAGTCTTACTAACAAGCATCCAGTATTAATAACAACCACACAGTCTTACTAACAACCACACAGTCTTTCTAACATCCACACAGTCTTACTAACATCCACATAGTCTTACTAACATCCACACAGTCTTACTAACAACCACACAGTCTTACTAACAACCACACAGTCTTACTAACAACCACACAGTCTTACTAACATCCACACAGTCTTACTAACAACAACACAGTCTTATTAACAACCACACAGTCTTACTAACAACCACACAGTCTTTGTAACAACCACACAGTCTTACTAACAACAACACAGTCTTACTAACAACCACACAGTCTTACTAACAACCACACAGCCTTACTAACAACCACACAGTCTTACTAACATCCACACAGTCTTACTAACAACCACACAGTCTTACTAACAACCACGCAGTATTATTAAGAACCACACAGTCTTACTAACAACCACACAGTCTTACTAACAACCACACAGTCTTACTAACAACCACACAGTCTTACTAACAACCACACAGTCTTACTAACAACAACACAGTCTTACTAACAACCACACAGTCTTACTAACAACCACACAGTCTTACTAACAACCACACAGTCTTACTAACAACCACACAGTATTACTAACAACCACACAGTATTACTAAGAACCACACAGTCTTACTAACATCCACACAGTCTTACTAACAACCACACAGTCTTACTAACATCCACACAGTCTTACTAACAACCACACAGTCTTACTAACAACCACACAGTCTTACTAACAACCACACAGTCTTACTAACAACTACACAGTCTTACTAACATCCACACAGTCTTACTAACAACCACACAGTCTTACTAACAACCACACAGTCTTACTAACAACCACACAGTCTTACTAACAACCACACAGTCTTACTAACAACCACACAGTCTTACTAACATCCACACAGTATTTCTAGCAACCATCCAGTATTACTAACAACCACACAGTATTACTAACAACCACACAGTCTTACTAACATCCACACAGTCTTACTAACAACCACACAGTATTACTAACAACCACACAGTCTTACTAACAACCACAGAGTCTTACTAACATCCACACAGTCTTACTAACAACCACACAGTCTTACTAACAACCACACAGTCTTACTAACAACCACACAGTCTTACTAACAACCACACAGTCTTACTAACATCCACACAGTATTTCTAGCAACCATCCAGTATTACTAACAACCACACAGTATTACTAACAACCACACAGTCTTACTAACATCCACACAGTCTTACTAACAACCACACAGTATTACTAACAACCACACAGTCTTACTAACAACCACAGAGTCTTACTAACATCCACACAGTCTTACTAACATCCACACAGTCTTACTAACAACCACACAGTCTTACTAACATCCACACAGTCTTACTAACAACCACACAGTCTTACTAACATCCACACAGTCTTACTAACATCCACACAGTCTTACTAACATCCACACAGTCTTACTAACAACCACACAGTCTTACTAACAACCACACAGTCTTACTAACAACAACACAGTCTTACTAACAACCACACAGTCTTACTAACAACCACACAGTATTACTAACAACCACACAGTCTTACTAACAACCACACAGTCTTACAACCACACAGTCTTACTAACATCCACACAGTCTTACATACAACCACACAGTCTTACTAACAACCACACAGTATTACTAACAACCACACAGTCTTACTAACAACCACACAGTCTTACAACCACACAGTCTTACTAACAACCACACAGTCTTACTAACAACCACACAGTCTTACTAACAACCACACAGTATTACTAACAACCACACAGTCTTACTAACAACCACACAGTCTTACAACCACACAGTCTTACTAACAACCACACAGTCTTACTAACATCCACACAGTCTTACTAACATCCACACAGTCTTACTAACAACCACACAGTCTTACTAACAACCACACAGTCTTACTAACAACC
Organism: Cherax quadricarinatus; assembly: GCF_038502225.1. Classification (NCBI taxonomy): domain Eukaryota; kingdom Metazoa; phylum Arthropoda; class Malacostraca; order Decapoda; family Parastacidae; genus Cherax; species Cherax quadricarinatus. The sequence continues at coordinate 1,371,559 of NC_091391.1, forward strand.
ACACAGTCTTACTAACATCCACACAGTCTTACTAACAACAACACAGTCTTACTAACAACCACACAGTCTTACTAACATCCACACAGTCTTACTAACAACCACACAGTCTTACTAACATCCAGACAGTCTTACTAACAACAACACAGTCTTACTAACAACCACACAGTCTTACTAACAACAACACAGTATTACTAACAACCACACAGTCTTACTAACAACCACCCAGTCTTACTAACAACAACACAGTCTTACTAACAACCACACAGTCTTACTAACATCCACCCAGTCTTACTAACAACAACACAGTCTTACTAACAACCACCCAGTCTTACTAACAACCACCCAGTCTTACTAACAACAACACAGTCTTACTAACAACCACACAGTCTTACTAACATCCACACAGTCTTACTAACAACCACCCAGTCTTACTAACAACCACACAGTCTTACTAACATCCACACAGTCTTACTAACAACCACACAGTCTTACTAACAACCACACAGTCTTACTAACAACCACACAGTCTTACTAACAACCACACAGTCTTACTAACAACCACCCAGTCTTACTAACAACAACACAGTCTTACTAACAACCACACAGTCTTACTAACATCCACCCAGTCTTACTAACAACAACACAGTCTTACTAACAACCACCCAGTCTTACTAACAACCACCCAGTCTTACTAACAACAACACAATCTTACTAACAACCACACAGTCTTACTAACATCCACACAGTCTTACTAACAACCACCCAGTCTTACTAACAACCACACAGTCTTACTAACATCCACACAGTCTTACTAACAACCACACAGTCTTACTAACAACCACACAGTCTTACTAACAACCACACAGTCTTACTAACAACCACACAGTCTTACTAACAACCACACAGTCTTACTAACAACCACACAGTCTTACTAACAACCACACAGTCTTACTAACAACCACACAGTCTTACTAACAACCACACAGTCTTACTAACAACCACAGTCTTACTAACAACCACACAGTCTTACTAACAACCACACAGTCTTACTAACAACCACAGTCTTACTAACAACCACACAGTCTTACTAACAACCACACAGTCTTACTAACAACCACACAGTCTTACTAACATCCACACAATCTTACTAACAACCACACAGTCTTACTAACAACCACACAGTCTTACTAACAACCACACAGTCTTACTAACAACCACACAGTCTTACTAACAACCACACAGTCTTACTAACAACCACACAGTCTTACTAACAACCACACAGTCTTACTAACAACCACAGTCTTACTAACAACCACACAGTCTTACTAACAACCACACAGTCTTACTAACAACCACACAGTCTTACTAACATCCACACAGTCTTACTAACAGCAACACAGTCTTACTAACAACCACACAGTCTTACTAACAACCACACAGTCTTACTAACAACCACACAGTCTTACAACCACACAGTCTTACTAACAACCACACACTCTTACTAACATCCACACAGTCTTACTAGCAACCACACAGTCTTACTAACAACCACACAGTCTTACTAACAACAACACAGTCTTACTAACAAGCACACAGTCTTACTAACAACCACACAGTCTTACTAACAACCACACAGTCTTACTAACAACAACACAGTCTTACTAACAACCACACAGTCTTACAACCACACAGTCTTACTAACAACCACACAGTATTACTAACAACCACACACTCTTACTAACAACCACACAGTATTACTAGCAACCACACAGTATTACTAGCAACTACACAGTCTTACTAACAACCACACAGTATTACTAACAACCACACAGTATTACTAACAACCACACAGTATTACTAACAACCACACAGTCTTACTAACAACCACACAGTCTTACTAACAACCACACAGTCTTACTAACAACCACACAGTCTTACTAACAACCACACAGTATTACTAACAACCACACAGTCTTACTAACGACCACACAGTCTTACTAACAACCACACAGTCTTACTAACAACCACACAGTCTTACTAACAACCACACAGTCTTACTAACAACCACACAGTCTTACTAACAACCACACAGTCTTACTAACAACCACACAGTCTTACTAACAGTGCAGCAGTAATGGCCTCAATGGCTTGTTATGTCGGGTTCATGGTGTCAGTAGAGAACGTTTCTCTGCCAGAGGAAGTGGAAGGGGAAGGGTGCGTGTGGAGGGGGTGAAGGGATGGATGAATGGGGGATGGATGGAGGGGGAGGGGAGGGGAGGGGAGGGGAGGGTTCGTGTTTACACAGTGACTAAGTAAATATATATATATATATATATATATATATATATATATATATATATATATATATATATATATATATATATATATATATATATATATTTATATATATATATATATATATATATATTATATATATAACGATCGTACAATCACACAGACACATACAGGGGGGTCAGGAGCTGTGAATCCACCCCTGCGAGGTGTCCCGTAGCTGGTTTGGTAGCGCACTCACCTCGCACTAAGGTCCGTGGTTCGATCCCCGGTACGAGTGGCAACAGTAGGACGTGTTACCTTAAGATACCTGCTATCACTGTTCACCTAGCAGTAAGTAGGTACCTGGGTGTTAGGTGACTGGTGTGGGTTGCATCCTGGGGAAAAAATTGGGGGAAATGCTCTATATAACCAGGGATTTTCTATGTCATAGGTGTGAGCTATGGTCTGTATAAGTTGTATCTTGTACTGCTAGAAATAAACATTATTAAATAGGTGAGTACGTACGTACTCACGTACGTACCCACACACATTAACACATTACATAACCACACATTACTTACCTGCTTTAAGCAGGTGTTGAGGCCATGACAGGTGTTACCAGTAACTGCTGTAGACTGGACAGTACCGTCAGTCTCACACTCACAAGACCACTTGCTACCACACTGTCTATTTCAACGTCTATTAACGTAGATATCGTTCGTCAGACGACGTTACTGGCTGAGTGTATAGTGTAGGTGTAGTGAGAGGGGGTATTAGGTGTAAGTAGGTGAAAAATAGGTAGGTACTAGGGTAAGTAGGCACCCTGGTTTAAATTACATAGGATATTCTGGGTGTGTGGGTATATTATCTTGGGCACCACAGCTCTGAACTACACTGTAAACAAATACCCAGTACCCAGTATTCTGTGTGTGTGGGTATATTATCTTGGGCACCACAGCTCTGAACTACACACTACACTGTACACAAATACCCAGTACCCAGTATTCTGGTTGTGTGGGTATATTATCTTGGGCACCACAGCTCTGAACTACACACTACACTGTACGCAAATACCCAGTACCCAGTATTCTGTGTGTGTGGGTATATGATCTTGGGCACCACAGCTCTGAACTACACTACACTGTACACAAATACCCAGTACCCAGCATTCTGTGTGTGTGGGTATATGATCTTGGGCACCACAGCTCTGAACTACACTACACTGTACACAAATACCCAGTACCCAGCATTCTGTGTGTGTGGGTATATGATCTTGGGCACCACAGCTCTGAACTACACACTACACTGTACACAAATACCCAGTACCCAGCATTCTGTGTGTGTGGGTATATGATCTTGGGCACCACAGCTCTGAGCTACACATTACACTGTACACAAACACTCCCTTGTGCCCAGCCTCTTGTACCCGTCGCCAGAGGTCGTCAACTGGCTATCAGAGTGCGGGTATCAGGCAGGAGAGGAGGAGTGGGCATTACCACAGCCTTGGAAGTGAGTTTGAAGACAGGGCCCTACCCAGATGCCAACCTACCCACCACAACACATATTTACAAACAATATCATACCCGGGGTACCTAGCTGACAGCCTCCCCTGACTCACTTGCACTTGAGGGGTGAGGTGGCAAGGGTAGGAGGTAGGTATAAGGCTGACAGCACTAGCTATAAACCCTGGTAAGACTGTCAACACTCTCCCGTTTGTGCTATGGGTCACGTGATCCCCCCAGGCGGTCAGTAAGGGTAGAGAGAGAGAGAGAGAGAGAGAGAGAGAGAGAGAGAGAGACAGACAGACAGAGACAGAGAGGGAGAGAGAGAGAGAGAGAGAGAGAGAGAGAGAGAGAGAGAGACAGACAGACAGACAGACAGACAGACAGACAGACAGACAGACAGACAGACACACAGACACACAGACAGACAGATAGACAGACTATTTACATACAACTATATGGTACTATTTAGCTTCTTGATACAAGCATAACAAAGCAGAAGGCTCTCTCCCTTCTCTTCAGTCAGCCACACAGTCAGTCCCTCAGTCAGTCCCTCAGTCAGTCAAGCCAGACAGTCAGTCCCTCAGCCACACAGTCAGTCCCTCATTCAGTCAGCCACACAGTCAGTCCCTAAGCCAGTCAGTCACACAGTCCCTCAGTCAGTCAGCCACACAGTCAGTCCCTCAGTCAGCCACACAGTCAGTCCCTCAGTCAGCCACACAGTCAGTCCCTCATTCAGTCAGTCACACAGTCAGTCCCTCAGTCAGTCAGCCACACAGTCAGTCCCTAAGTCAGTCAGCCACACAGTTCCTCAGTCAGTCAGCCATACAGTCAGTCCCTCAGTCAGCCACACCGTCAGTCCCTAAGTCAGTCAGCCACACAGTTCCTCAGTCAGTCAGCCACACAGTCAGTCCCTCAGTCAGTCAGCCACACCGTCACTCCCTCAGTCAGTCAACAACACGGTTAGTCAGCCACACAGTTATACAGTCAGTCACAGACAGTCACTGGCAGTCACAGGGCGTCAGTCACAAGCAGTCACAGTTACAGTCAATCACAGTCACAATCACAGTCACAGTCAATCACAGGCAGTCACAGTCAGCCACAGTCACTGTCAGTCACTGTGCGATGCCAGGAAAATGACAGGATGGATACTGAGAACCTTCAAATTAGGGCCCCTCAAGGAAGGTTCCTTGATGTTGGTCAGGGGCTCTTGATTTAGGGAATTGGATCTGTGCTCCAGTTCCCCGAATTAAGCCTGAATGCCTTCCACATCCCCCCCCCAGGCGCTGTATAATCCTCCGGGTTTAGCGCTTCCACCTTGATTTTAATAATAATCAGGACTAGGGACGCCAAGCCCTTGATGATTCTCTCAAGGCTGGAATATTGCTGTATACTGCCCCCTTCAAGGCTGGAATATTGCTGTATACTGCCTCCTTCAAGGCTGGAATATTGCTGTATACTGCCCCCTTCAAGGCTGGAATATTGCTGTATACTGCCCCCTTCAAGGCTGGAATATTGCTGTATACTGCCTCCTTCAAGGCTGGAATATTGCTGTATACTGCCTCCTTCAAGGCTGGAATATTGCTGTATACTGCCTCCTTCAAGGCTGGAATATTGCTGTATACTGCCCCCTTCAAGGCTGGAATATTGCTGTATACTGCCCCCTTCAAGGCTGGAATATTGCTGTATACTGCCTCCTTCAAGGCTGGAATATTGCTGTATACTGCCCCCTTCAAGGCTGGAATATTGCTGTATACTGCCTCCTTCAAGGCTGGAATATTGCTGTATACTGCCACCTTCAAGGCTGGAATATTGCTGTATACTGCCTCCTTCAAGGCTGGAATATTGCTGTATACTGCCCCCTTCAAGGCTGGAATATTGCTGTATACTGCCCCCTTCAAGGCTGGAATATTGCTGTATACTGCCTCCTTCAAGGCTGGAATATTGCTGTACACTGCCCCCTTCAAGGCTGGAATATTGCTGTACACTGCCCCCTTCAAGGCTGGAATATTGCTGTATACTGCCCCCTTCAAGGCTGGAATATTGCTGTATACTGCCCCCTTCAAGGCTGGAATATTGCTGTATACTGCCTCCTTCAAGGCTGGAATATTGCTGTATACTGCCCCCTTCAAGGCTGGAATATTGCTGTATTCTGCCCCCTTCAAGGCTGGAATATTGCTGTATACTGCCTCCTTCAAGGCTGGAATATTGCTGTATACTGCCCCCTTCAAGGCTGGAATATTACTGTATACTGCCCCCTTCAAGGCTGGAATATTGCTGTATACTGCCTCCTTCAAGGCTGGAATATTGCTGTACACTGCCCCCTTCAAGGCTGGAATATTGCTGTATACTGCCTCCTTCAAGGCTGGAATATTGCTGTACACTGCCTCCTTCAAGGCTGGAATATTGCTGTATACTGCCCCCTTCAAGGCTGGAATATTGCTGTATACTGCCCCCTTCAAGGCTGGAATATTGCTGTATACTGCCCCCTTCAAGGCTGGAATATTGCTGTATACTGCCCCCTTCAAGGCTGGAATATTGCTGTATACTGCCTCCTTCAAGGCTGGAATATTGCTGTATACTGCCTCCTTCAAGGCTGGAATATTGCTGTATACTGCCCCCTTCAAGGCTGGAATATTGCTGTATACTGTCCCTTCAAGGCTGGAATATTGCTGTATACTGCCCCCTTCAAGGCTGGAATATTGCTGTATACTGCCCCCTTCAAGGCTGGAATATTGCTGTATACTGCCCCCTTCAAGGCTGGAATATTGATGTATACTGCCCCCTTCAAGGCTGGAATATTGCTGTATACTGCCTCCTTCAAGGCTGGAATATTGCTGTATACTGCCCCCTTCAAGGCTGGAATATTGCTGTATACTGCCCCCTTCAAGGCTGGAATATTGCTGTATACTGCCCCCTTCAAGGCTGGAATATTGCTGTATACTGCCTCCTTCAAGGCTGGAATATTACTGTATACTGCCCCCTTCAAGGCTGGAATATTGCTGTATACTGCCTCCTTCAAGGCTGGAATATTGCTGTATACTGCCTCCTTCAAGGCTGGAATATTGCTGTATACTGCCCCCTTCAAGGCTGGAATATTGCTGTATACTGCCCCCTTCAAGGCTGGAATATTGCTGTATACTGCCCCCTTCAAGGCTGGAATATTGCTGTATACTGCCCCCTTCAAGGCTGGAATATTGCTGTATACTGCCCCCTTCAAGGCTGGAATATTGCTGTATACTGCCTCCTTCAAGTCTGGAATATTGCTGTATACTGCCTCCTTCAAGGCTGGAATATTGCTGTATACTGCCCCCTTCAAGGCTGGAATATTGCTGTATACTGCCTCCTTCAAGGCTGGAATATTGCTGTATACTGCCTCCTTCAAGGCTGGAATATTGCTGTATACTGCCCCCTTCAAGGCTGGAATATTGCTGTACACTGCCCCCTTCAAGGCTGGAATATTGCTGTATACTGCCCCCTTCAAGGCTAGAATATTGCTGTACACTGCCCCCTTCAAGGCTGGAATATTGCTGTATACTGCCTCCTTCAAGGCTGGAATATTACTGTATACTGCCCCCTTCAAGGCTGGAATATTGCTGTATACTGCCTCCTTCAAGGCTGGAATATTGCTGTATACTGCCTCCTTCAAGGCTGGAATATTGCTGTATACTGCCCCCTTCAAGGCTGGAATATTGCTGTATACTGCCCCCTTCAAGGCTGGAATATTGCTGTATACTGCCCCCTTCAAGGCTGGAATATTGCTGTACACTGCCCCCTTCAAGGCTGGAATATTGCTGTATACTGCCCCCTTCAAGGCTGGAATATTGCTGTATACTGCCCCCTTCAAGGCTGGAATATTGCTGTATACTGCCTCCTTCAAGGCTGGAATATTGCTGTATACTGCCCCCTTCAAGGCTGCAATATTGCTGTATACTGCCTCCTTCAAGGCTGGAATATTGCTGTATACTGCCCCCTTCAAGGCTGGAATATTGCTGTACACTGCCCCCTTCAAGGCTGGAATATTGCTGTATACTGCCCCCTTCAAGGCTGGAATATTGCTGTATACTGCCTCCTTCAAGGCTGGAATATTGCTGTATACTGCCCCCTTCAAGGCTGGAATATTGCTGTATACTGCCCCCTTCAAGGCTGGAATATTGCTGTATACTACCCCCTTCAAGGCTGGAATATTGCTGTATACTACCCCCTTCAAGGCTGGAATATTGCTGTATACTGCCCCCTTCAAGGCTGGAATATTGCTGTATACTGCCTCCTTCAAGGCTGGAATATTGCTGTATACTGCCCCCTTCAAGGCTGGAATATTGTTGTGCACTGCCCCCTTCAAGGCTGGAATATTGCTGTATACTGCCCCCTTCGAGGCTGGAATATTGTTGTGCACTGCCCCCTTCAAGGCTGGAATATTGCTGTATACTGCCCCCTTCAAGGCTGGAATATTGCTGTATACTGCCCCCTTCAAGGCTGGAATATTGCTGTATACTGCCCCCTTCAAGGCTGGAATATTACTGTATACTGCCCCCTTCAAGGCTGGAATATTGCTGTATACTGCCCCCTTCAAGGCTGGAATATTGCTGTATACTGCCCCCTTCAAGGCTGGAATATTGCTGTATACTGCCCCCTTCAAGGCTGGAATATTGCTGTACACTGCCCCCTTCGAGGCTGGAATATTGTTGTGCACTGCCCCCTTCAAGGCTGGAATATTGCTGTATACTGCCCCCTTCAAGGCTGGAATATTGCTGTATACTGCCCCCTTCAAGGCTGGAATATTGCTGTATACTGCCCCCTTCAAGGCTGGAATATTACTGTATACTGCCCCCTTCAAGGCTGGAATATTGCTGTACACTGCCCCCTTCGAGGCTGGAATATTGTTGTGCACTGCCCCCTTCAAGGCTGGAATATTGCTGTATACTGCCCCCTTCAAGGCTGGAATATTGCTGTATACTGCCCCCTTCAAGGCTGGAATATTGCTGTATACTGCCCCCTTCAAGGCTGGAATATTACTGTATACTGCCCCCTTCAAGGCTGGAATATTGCTGTATACTGCCCCCTTCAAGGCTGGAATATTGCTGTATACTGCCCCCTTCAAGGCTGGAATATTGCTGTATACTGCCCCCTTCAAGGCTGGAATATTGCTGTATACTGCCCCCTTCAAGGCTGGAATATTGCTGTATACTGCCTCCTTCAAGGCTGGAATATTGCTGTATACTGCCTCCTTCAAGGCTGGAATATTGCTGTATACTGCCCCCTTCAAGGCTGGAATATTGCTGTATACTGCCCCCTTCAAAGCTGGAATATTGCTGTATACTGCCCCCTTCAAGGCTGGAATATTACTGTATACTGCCCCCTTCAAGGCTGGAATATTGATGTATACTGCCTCCTTCAAGGCTGGAATATTGCTGTATACTGCCTTCTTCAAGGCTGGAATATTGCTGTATACTGCCCCCTTCAAGGCTGGAATATTACTGTATACTGCCCCCTTCAAGGCTGAAATATTGCTGTATACTGCCCCCTTCAAGGCTGGAATATTGCTGTATACTGCCTCCTTCAAGGCTGGAATATTGCTGTATACTGCCCCCTTCAAGGCTGGAATATTGCTGTATACTGCCCCCTTCAAGGCTGGAATATTGCTGTATACTGTCCCCTTCAAGGCTGGAATATTACTGTATACTGCCCCCTTCAAGGCTGGAATATTGCTGTATACTGCCTCCTTCAAGGCTTGAATATTGCTGTATACTGCCTCCTTCAAGGCTGGAATATTGCTGTATACTGCCCCCTTCAAGGCTGGAATATTGCTGTATACTGCCCCCTTCAAGGCTGGAATATTGCTGTATACTGCCCCCTTCAAGGCTGGAATATTGCTGTATACTGCCCCCTTCAAGGCTGGAATATTGATGTATACTGCCCCCTTCAAGGCTGGAATATTGCTGTATACTGCCCCCTTCAAGGCTGGAATATTGCTGTATACTGCCTCCTTCAAGGCTGGAATATTGCTGTATACTGCTTCCTTCAAGGCTGGAATATTGCTGTATACTGCCCCCTTCAAGGCTGGAATATTGATGTATACTGCCTCCTTCAAGGCTGGAATATTGCTGTATACTGCCTCCTTCAAGGCTGGAATATTGCTGTATACTGCCTCCTTCAAGGCTGGAATATTGTACACTGCCCCCTTCAAGGCTGGAATATTGCTGTATACTGCCTCCTTCAAGGCTGGAATATTACTGTATACTGCCTCCTTCAAGGCTGGAATATTGTTGTACACTGCCCCCTTAAAGACTGGAATATTGCTGTATACTGCCCCCTTCAAGGCTGGAATATTGCTGTATACTGCCCCCTTCAAGGCTGGAATATTGCTGTATACTGCCTCCTTCAAGGCTGGAATATTGCTGTATACTGCCCCCTTCAAGGCTGGAATATTGCTGTATACTGCTGTATGCTCCCCCTTCAAGGCTGGAATATTGCTGTAGACTGCCTCCTTCAAGGCTGGAATATTGCTGTTTACTGCCCCCTTCAAGGCTGGAATATTGCTGTATACTGCCCCCTTCAAGGCTGGAATATTGCTGTATACTGCCTCCTTCAAGGCTGGAATATTGCTGTATAATGCCCCCTTCAAGGCTGGAATATTGCTGTACACTGCCCCCTTCAAGGCTGGTTAATTGCTGTATACTGCCCCCTTCAAGGCTAGAATATTGCTGTACACTGCCCCCTTCAAGGCTGGAATATTGCTGTATACTGCCTCCTTCAAGGCTGGAATATTACTGTATACTGCCCCCTTCAAGGCTGGAATATTGCTGTATACTGCCTCCTTCAAGGCCGGAATATTGCTGTATACTGCCTCCTTCAAGGCTGGAATATTGCTGTATACTGCCCCCTTCAAGGCTGGAATATTGCTGTATACTGCCTCCTTCAAGGCTGGAATATTGCTGTATACTGCCCCCTTCGAGGCTGGAATATTGTTGTGCACTGCCCCCTTCAAGGCTGGAATATTGCTGTATACTGCCCCCTTCAAGGCTGGAATATTGCTGTATACTGCCCCCTTCAAGGCTGGAATATTGCTGTATACTGCCCCCTTCAAGGCTGGAATATTACTGTATACTGCCTCCTTCAAGGCTGGAATATTGTTGTACACTGCCCCCTTAAAGACTGGAATATTGCTGTATACTGCCCCCTTCAAGGCTGGAATATTGCTGTATACTAACTGCCCCCTTCAAGGCTGGAATATTGCTGTATACTACTGGTCCCTTTCAAGGCTGGTGAAATTACAGACTGGAGAATATACACAGAACTTTCACTGCATGTATAATTATGATAAAGCACATAAATTACTGGGAACAGTTGAAGTCCCTTGATTTGTATTCCCTGGAATGCTGGCGAGAAAGATACACGATAATATACACTTGGAAAATCCTAGAGGGATTAGTACCAAACTTGCACACGAAAATCATTCCCTATGAATGCAAAAGACTGGGCAGGATATGCAACATTCCCCCAGTGATAAGCAGTGGTGCCACGAGTACACTGAGAGACAACACAGTAAGTGTTAGGGGCCCAAGACTGTTCAACTGACTCCCGGCATACATAACGGGGATTAACAATTGACCCCTGGTTGTCTTCATGACCCCTGGCTGTCTTCAATACCCTTGGTTGTCTTCAAGACCCCTGGTTGTCTTCAAGACCCCTGGTTGTCTTCAAGGCCCCTGGTTGTCTTCAAGACCACTAGATGTCTTCAAGGCCCCTAGTGATCTTCAAGACCCCTGGTTGTCTTCAAGACCCCTGGTTGTCTTCAAGACCCCTGGTGATCCTCAAGACCCCTCGTGATCTTCAAGACCCCTGGTTGTCTTCAAGACCCCTGGTGATCTTCAAGACCCCTGGTTGTCTTCAAGACCCCTGGTTGTCTTCAAGACCCCTGGTTGTCTTAAAGACCCCTGGTTGTCTTCAAGACCCCTGGTTGTCTTCAAGACCCCTGGTTGTCTTAAAGACCCCTGGTTGTCTTCAAGACCCTTGGTTGTCTTTAAGACCCCTTGTTGTCTTCAAGACCCCTGGCTGTCTTCAAGGCCCCTGGTTGTCTTCAAGGCCCCTGGTTGTCTTCAAGGCCCCTGGTTGTCTTCAAGACCCCTGGTTGTCTTCAAGACCCCTGGTTGTCTTCAAGACCCCTGGTTGTCTTCAAGACCCCTGGTTGTCTTCAAGGCCCCTGGTTGTCTTCAAGACCCCTGGTTGTCTTCAAGACCCCTGGTTGTCTTCAAGACCCCTGGTTGTCTTCAAGACCCCTGGTTGTCTTCAAGAAACCTGGTTGTCTTCAAGACCCCTGGTTGTCTTCAAGACCCCTGGTTGTCTTCAAGACCCCTGGTTGTCTTCAAGACCCCTGGTTGTCTTCAAGACCCCTGGTTGTCTTCAAGGCCCCTGGTTGTCTTCAAGACTCCTGGTTGTCTTCAAGACCCCTGGTTGTCTTCAAGACCCCTGGTTGTCTTCAAGACCCCTGGTTGTCTTCAAGACCCCTGGTTGTCTTCAAGACCCCTGGTTGTCTTCAAGACCCCTGGTTGTCTTCAAGACTCCTGGTTGTCTTCAAGACCCCTGGTTGTCTTCAAGACCCCTGGTTGTCTTCAAGACCCCTGGTTGTCTTCAAGACTCCTGGTTGTCTTCAAGACCCCTGTTTGTCTTCAAGACCCCTGGTTGTCTTCAAGACCCCTGGTTGTCTTCAAGACCCCTGGTTGTCTTCAAGACCCCTGGTTGTCTTCAAGGCCCCTGGTTGTCTTCAAGACCCCTGGTTGTCTTCAAGACCCCTGGTTGTCTTCAAGACCCCTGGTTGTCTTCAAGACCCCTGGTTGTCTTCAAGGCCCCTGGTTGTCTTCAAGACCCCTGGTTGTCTTCAAGATCCCTGGTTGTCTTCAAGACCCCTGGTTGTCTTCAAGACCCCTGGTTGTCTTAAAGACTCCTGGTTGTCTTCAAGACTCCTGGTTGTCTTCACGACCCCTGGTTGTCTTCAAGGCCCCTGGTTGTCTTCAAGACCCCTGGTTGTCTTCAAGACCCCTGGTTGTCTTCAAGACCCCTGGTTGTCTTCAAGACTCCTGGTTGTCTTCAAGACCCCTGGTTGTCTTCAAGACCCCTGGTTGTCTTCAAGACCCCTGGTTGTCTTCAAGACTCCTGGTTGTCTTCAAGACCCCTGGTTGTCTTCAAGACCCCTGGTTGTCTTCAAGACTCCTGGTTGTCTTCAAGACCCCTGGTTGTCTTCAAGACCCCTGGTTGTCTTCAAGACCCCTGGTCGTCTTCAAGACTCCTGGTTGTCTTCAAGACCCCTGGTTGTCTTCAAGACCCCTGGTTGTCTTCAAGACCCCTGGTTGTCTTCAAGACCCCTGGTTGTCTTCAAGACTCCTGGTTGTCTTCAAGACCCCTGGTTGTCTTCAAGACCCCTGGTTGTCTTCAAGACCCCTGGTTGTCTTCAAGACCCCTGGTTGTCTTCAAGACTCCTGGTTGTCTTCAAGACCCCTGGTTGTCTTCAAGACTCCTGGTTGTCTTCAAGACCCCTGGTTGTCTTCAAGGCCCCTGGTTGTCTTCAAGACCCCTGGTTGTCTTCAAGACCCCTGGTTGTCTTCAAGACCCCTGGTTGTCTTCAAGACCCCTGGTTGTCTTCAAGGCCCCTGGTTGTCTTCAAGACCCCTGGTTGTCTTCAAGATCCCTGGTTGTCTTCAAGACTTCTGGTTGTCTTCAAGACCCCTGGTTGTCTTCAAGACTCCTGGTTGTCTTCAAGACTCCTGGTTGTCTTCAAGACCCCTGGTTGTCTTCAAGGCCCCTGGTTGTCTTCAAGACCCCTGGTTGTCTTCAAGACCCCTGGTTGTCTTCAAGACCCCTGGTTGTCTTCAAGACCCCTGGTTGTCTTCAAGACCCCTGGTTGTCTTCAAGACTCCTGGTTGTCTTCAAGACCCCTGGTTGTCTTCAAGACCCCTGGTTGTCTTCAAGACCCCTGGTTGTCTTCAAGACTCCTGGTTGTCTTCAAGACCCCTGGTTGTCTTCAAGACCCCTGGTTGTCTTCAAGACCCCTGGTTGTCTTCAAGACCCCTGTTTGTCTTCAAGACCCCTGGTTGTCTTCAAGACCCCTGTTTGTCTTCAAGAGGGACCTGGACAGACATAAAGTCAGTACCTGACCAGCCAGGCTGTGGTTCCTACGTTGCTTTACATGCAGCCAGCAGTAACAACCTGGTTGATGAGTCCCTGATCCACCACCAGGCTTAGTCATGGACAGTGTCACGGGGGCGCAGACCCCCAAAACACTACCCAGGCAATATGCCACGTAAAAACCAGTGTTAACGGAAAGAAAAACTCGTTAAACCGCGTTAAACCTTTATTAAACCACATCTTGACTGACCGGCCAATAAACACATCCTACCTTTCAAGACCGAAGAAATTCCCACAGGTGGGAAAGTTCACGGGAGCCCTGGGGATGTCCCTGTCCTCTCCGAACTTCAAGACTAGTTCCATACCCAACACTGAGTGGAACAGTATATGACAGTGTAGCAGCCAGTACCCTGTGGGAGAGTATATGACAGTGTAGCAGCCAGTACCCTGTGGGAGAGTATATGACAGTGTAGCAGCCAGTACCCTGTGGGAGAGTATATGACAGTGTAGCAGCCAGTACCCTGTGAGAGAGTATATGACAGTGTAGCAGCCAGTACCCTGTGGGAGAGTATATGACAGTGTAGTAGCCAGTACCCTGTGGGAGAGTATATGACAGTGGAGCAGCCAGTACCCTGTGGGAGAGTATATGACAGTGTAGCAGCCAGTACCCTGTGGGAGAGTATATGACAGTGTAGCAGCCAGTACCCTGTGGGAGAGTATATGAGTGTAGCAGCCAGTACCCTGTGGGAGAGTATATGACAGTGTAGCAGCCAGTACCCTGTGGGAGAGTATATGACAGTGTAGTAGCCAGTACCCTGTGGGAGAGTATATGACAGTGTAGCAGCCAGTACCCTGTGGGAGAGTATATGACAGTGTAGTAGCCAGTACCCTGTGGGAGAGTATATGACAGTGTAGCAGCCAATACCCTGTGCGAGAGTATATGTGTGTAGCAGCCAGTACCCTGTGGGAGAGTATATGACAGTGTAGCAGCCAGTACCCTGTGGGAGAGTGTATGACAGTGGAGCAGCCAGTACCCTGTGGGAGAGTATATGACAGTGTAGCAGCCAGTACCAGTACAGTGTAGCAGCCAGTACCCTGTGGGAGAGTATATGAGTGTAGCAGCCAGTACCCTGTGGGAGAGTATATGACAGTGTAGCAGCCAGTACCCTGTGGGAGAGTATATGACAGTGTAGCAGCCAGTACCCTGTGGGAGAGTATATGACAGTGTAGCAGCCAGTACCCTGTGGGAGAGTATATGAGTGTAGCAGCCAGTACCCTGTGGGAGAGTATATGACAGTGTAGCAGCCAGTACCCTGTGGGAGAGTATATGACAGTGTAGTAGCCAGTACCCTGTGGGAGAGTATATGACAGTGTAGCAGCCAGTACCCTGTGGGAGAGTATATGACAGTGTAGTAGCCAGTACCCTGTGGGAGAGTATATGACAGTGTAGCAGCCAGTACCCTGTGGGAGAGTATATGACAGTGTAGTAGCCAGTACCCTGTGGGAGAGTATATGACAGTGTAGCAGCCAGTACCCTGTGGGAGAGTATATGACAGTGTAGCAGCCAGTACCCTGTGGGAGAGTATATGACAGTGTAGCAGCCAGTACCCTGTGGGAGAGTATATGACAGTGTAGCAGCCAGTACCCTGTGGGAGAGTATATGACAGTGTAGCAGCCAGTACCCTGTGGGAGAGTATATGACAGTGTAGCAGCCAGTACTATGTGGGAGAGTATATGACAGTGTAGCAGCCAGTACCCTGTGGGAGAGTATATGAGTGTAGCAGCAAGTACCCTGTGGGAGAGTATATGACAGTGTAGTAGCCAGTACCCTGTGGGAGAGTATATGACAGTGTAGCAGCCAGTACCCTGTGGGAGAGTATATGACAGTGTAGCAGCCAGTACCCTGTGGGAGAGTATATGACAGTGTAGCAGCCAGTACCCTGTGGGAGAGTATATGACAGTGTAGTAGCCAGTACCCTGTGGGAGAGTATATGACAGTGTAGCAGCCAGTACCCTGTGGGAGAGTATATGACAGTGTAGCAGCCAGTACCCTGTGGGAGAGTATATGACAGTGTGGGAGAGTATATGACAGTGTAGCAGCCAGTACCCTGTGGGAGAGTATATGACAGTGTAGCAGCCAGTACCCTGTGGGAGAGTATATGACAGTGTAGCAGCCAGTACCCTGTGGGAGAGTATATGACAGTGTAGTAGCCAGTACCCTGTGGGAGAGTATATGACAGTGTAGCAGCCAGTACCCTGTGGGAGAGTATATGACAGTGTAGTAGCCAGTACCCTGTGGGAGAGTATATGACAGTGTAGCAGCCAGTACCCTGTGGGAGAGTATATGACAGTGTAGCAGCCAGTACCCTGTGGGAGAGTATATGACAGTGTAGCAGCCAGTACCCTGTGGGAGAGTATATGACAGTGTAGCAGCCAGTACCCTGTGGGAGAGTATATGACAGTGTAGTAGCCAGTACCCTGTGGGAGAGTATATGACAGTGTAGCAGCCAGTACCCTGTGGGAGAGTATATGACAGTGTAGTAGCCAGTACCCTGTGGGAGAGTATATGACAGTGTAGCAGCCAGTACCCTGTGGGAGAGTATATGACAGTGTAGTAGCCAGTACCCTGTGGGAGAGTATATGACAGTGTAGCAGCCAGTACCCTGTGGGAGAGTATATGACCAGAGTATATGACAGTGTAGCAGCCAGTACCCTGTGGGAGAGTATATGACAGTGTAGCAGCCAGTACCCTGTGGGAGAGTATATGACAGTGTTGCAGCCAGTACCCTGTGGGAGAGTATATGACAGTGTAGCAGCCAGAACCCTGTGGGATAGTATATGACAGTGTAGCAGCCAGCCAGTACCCTGTGGGAGAGTATATGACAGTGTAGCAGCCAGTACCCTGTGGGAGAGTATATGACAGTGTAGCAGCCAGTACCCTGTGGGAGAGTATATGACAGTGTAGCAGCCAGTACCCTGTGGGAGAGTATATGACAGTGTAGCAGCCAGTACCCTGTGGGAGAGTAT
This sequence comes from Cherax quadricarinatus, assembly GCF_038502225.1. Taxonomy (NCBI): domain Eukaryota; kingdom Metazoa; phylum Arthropoda; class Malacostraca; order Decapoda; family Parastacidae; genus Cherax; species Cherax quadricarinatus. Next base: position 1,388,484 of record NC_091391.1, read on the forward strand.
ATGACAGTGTAGCAGCCAGTACCCTGTGGGAGAGTATATGACAGTGTAGCAGCCAGTACCCTGTGGGAGAGTATATGACAGTGTAGCAGCCAGTACCCTGTGGGAGAGTATATGACAGTGTAGCAGCCAGTACCCTGTGGGAGAGTATATGACAGTGTAGCAGCCAGTACCCTGTGGGAGAGTATATGACAGTGTAGCAGCCAGTACCCTGTGGGAGAGGAGTGTAGCAGCCAGTACCCTGTGGGAGAGTATATGACAGTGTAGCAGCCAGTACCCTGTGGGAGAGTATATGACAGTGTAGCAGCCAGTACCCTGTGGGAGAGTATATGACAGTGTAGCAGCCAGTACCCTGTGGGAGAGTATATGACAGTGTAGCAGCCAGTACCCTGTGGGAGAGTATATGACAGTGTAGCAGCCAGTACCCTGTGGGAGAGTATATGACAGTGTAGCAGCCAGTACCCTGTGGGAGAGTATATGACAGTGTAGCAGCCAGTACCCTGTGGGAGAGTATATGACAGTGGGAGAGTATATGACAGTGTAGCAGCCAGTACCCTGTGAGAGAGTATATGACAGTGTAGTAGCCAGTACCCTGTGGGAGAGTATATGACAGTGTAGCAGCCAGTACCCTGTGGGAGAGTATATGACAGTGTAGTAGCCAGTACCCTGTGGGAGAGTATATGACAGTGTAGCAGCCAGTACCCTGTGGGAGAGTATATGACAGTGTAGCAGCCAGTACCCTGTGGGAGAGTATATGACAGTGTAGCAGCCAGTACCCTGTGGGAGAGTATATGACAGTGTAGCAGCCAGTACCCTGTGGGAGAGTATATGACAGTGTAGCAGCCAGTACCCTGTGGGAGAGTATATGACAGTGTAGCAGCCAGTACCCTGTGGGAGAGTATATGACAGTGTAGCAGCCAGTACCCTGTGGGAGAGTATATGACAGTGTAGCAGCCAGTACCCTGTGGGAGAGTATATGACAGTGTAGCAGCCAGTACCCTGTGGGAGAGTATATGACAGTGTAGCAGCCAGTACCCTGTGGGAGAGTATATGACAGTGTAGCAGCCAGTACCCTGTGGGAGAGTATATGACAGTGTAGCAGCCAGTACCCTGTGGGAGAGTATATGACAGTGTAGCAGCCAGTACCCTGTGGGAGAGTATATGACAGTGTAGCAGCCAGTACCCTGTGGGAGAGTATATGACAGTGTAGCAGCCAGTACCCTGTGGGAGAGTATATGACAGTGTAGTAGCCAGTACCCTGTGGGAGAGTATATGACAGTGTAGCAGCCAGTACCCTGTGGGAGAGTATATGACAGTGTAGCAGCCAGTACCCTGTGGGAGAGTATATGACAGTGTAGTAGCCAGTACCCTGTGGGAGAGTATATGACAGTGTAGCAGCCAGTACCCTGTGGGAGAGTATATGACAGTGTAGCAGCCAGTACCCTGTGGGAGAGTATATGACAGTGTAGCAGCCAGTACCCTGTGGGAGAGTATATGACAGTGTAGTAGCCAGTACCCTGTGGGAGAGTATATGACAGTGTAGGAGCCAGTACCCTGTGGGAGAGTATATGACAGTGTAGCAGCCAGTACCCTGTGGGAGAGTATATGACAGTGTAGCAGCCAGTACCCTGTGGGAGAGTATATGACAGTGTAGCAGCCAGTACCCTGTGGGAGAGTATATGACAGTGTAGCAGCCAGTACCCTGTGGGAGAGTATATGACAGTGTAGCAGCCAGTACCCTGTGGGAGAGTATATGACAGTGTAGCAGCCAGTACCCTGTGGGAGAGTATATGACAGTGTAGCAGCCAGTACCCTGTGGGAGAGTATATGACAGTGTAGCAGCCAGTACCCTGTGGGAGAGTATATGACAGTGTAGCAGCCAGTACCCTGTGGGAGAGTATATGACAGTGTAGCAGCAGTACCCTGTGGGAGAGTATATGACAGTGTAGCAGCCAGTACCCTGTGGGAGAGTATATGACAGTGTAGCAGCCAGTACCCTGTGGGAGAGTATATGACAGTGTAGCAGCCAGTACCCTGTGGGAGAGTATATGACAGTGTAGGAGCCAGTACCCTGTGGGAGAGTATATGACAGTGTAGCAGCCAGTACCCTGTGGGAGAGTATATGACAGTGTAGCAGCCAGTACCCTGTGGGAGAGTATATGACAGTGTAGCAGCCAGTACCCTGTGGGAGAGTATATGACAGTGTAGTAGCCAGTACCCTCTGGGAGAGTATATGACAGTGTAGCAGCCAGTACCCTGTGGGAGTATATGACAGTGTATATGTGGGACAGTGTAGCAGCCAGTACCCTGTGGGAGAGTATATGACAGTGTAGCAGCCAGTACCCTGTGGGAGAGTATATGACAGTGTAGCAGCCAGTACCCTGTGGGAGAGTATATGACAGTGTAGTAGCCAGTACCCTGTGGGAGAGTATATGACAGTGTAGCAGCCAGTACCCTGTGGGAGAGTATATGACAGTGTAGCAGCCAGTACCCTGTGGGAGAGTATATGACAGTGTAGCAGCCAGTACCCTGTGGGAGAGTATATGACAGTGTAGCAGCCAGTACCCTGTGGGAGAGTATATGACAGTGTAGCAGCCAGTACCCTGTGGGAGAGTATATGACAGTGTAGTAGCCAGTACCCTGTGGGAGAGTATATGACAGTGTAGCAGCCAGTACCCTGTGGGAGAGTATATGACAGTGTAGCAGCCAGTACCCTGTGGGAGAGTATATGACAGTGTAGTAGCCAGTACCCTGTGGGAGAGTATATGACAGTGTAGCAGCCAGTACCCTGTGGGAGAGTATATGACAGTGTAGCAGCCAGTACCCTGTGGGAGAGTATATGACAGTGTAGCAGCCAGTACCCTGTGGGAGAGTATATGACAGTGTAGCAGCCAGTACCCTGTGGGAGAGTATATGACAGTGTAGCAGCCAGTACCCTGTGGGAGAGTATATGACAGTGTAGCAGCCAGTACCCTGTGGGAGAGTATATGACAGTGTAGCAGCCAGTACCCTGTGGGAGAGTATATGACAGTGTAGCAGCCAGTACCCTGTGGGAGAGTATATGACAGTGTAGCAGCCAGTACCCTGTGGGAGAGTATATGACAGTGTAGCAGCCAGTACCCTGTGGGAGAGTATATGACAGTGTAGCAGCCAGTACCCTGTGGGAGAGTATATGACAGTGTAGCAGCCAGTACCCTGTGGGAGAGTATATGACAGTGTAGCAGCCAGTACCCTGTGGGAGAGTATATGACAGTGTAGCAGCCAGTACCCTGTGGGAGAGTATATGACAGTGTAGCAGCCAGTACCCTGTGGGAGAGTATATGACAGTGTAGCAGCCAGTACCCTGTGGGAGAGTATATGACAGTGTAGCAGCCAGTACCCTGTGGGAGAGTATATGACAGTGTAGCAGCCAGTACCCTGTGGGAGAGTATATGACAGTGTAGTAGCCAGTACCCTGTGGGAGAGTATATGACAGTGTAGCAGCCAGTACCCTGTGGGAGAGTATATGACAGTGTAGCAGCCAGTACCCTGTGGGAGAGTATATGACAGTGTAGCAGCCAGTGCCCTGTGGGAGAGTAGCCAGTACCCTGTGGGAGAGTATATGACAGTGTAGTAGCCAGTACCCTGTGGGAGAGTATATGACAGTGTAGCAGCCAGTACCCTGTGGGAGAGTATATGACAGTGTAGCAGCCAGTACCCTGTGGGAGAGTATATGACAGTGTAGCAGCCAGTACCCTGTGGGAGAGTATATGACAGTGTAGCAGCCAGTACCCTGTGGGAGAGTATATGACAGTGTAGCAGCCAGTACCCTGTGGGAGAGTATATGACAGTGTAGCAGCCAGTACCCTGTGGGAGCAGCAGTACCCTGTGGGAGAGTATATGACAGTGTAGTAGCCAGTACCCTGTGGGAGAGTATATGACAGTGTAGCAGCCAGTACCCTGTGGGAGAGTATATGACAGTGTAGCAGCCAGTACCCTGTGGGAGAGTATATGACAGTGTAGCAGCCAGTACCCTGTGGGAGAGTATATGACAGTGTAGCAGCCAGTACCCTGTGGGAGAGTATATGACAGTGTAGCAGCCAGTACCCTGTGGGAGAGTATATGACAGTGTAGTAGCCAGTACCAGTGGGAGAGTATATGACAGTGTAGCAGCCAGTACCCTGTGGGAGAGTATATGACAGTGTAGCAGCCAGTACCCTGTGGGAGAGTATATGACAGTGTAGCAGCCAGTACCCTGTGGGAGAGTATATGACAGTGTAGCAGCCAGTACCCTGTGGGAGAGTATATGAGTAGCAGCCAGTACCCTGTGGGAGAGTATATGACAGTGTAGCAGCCAGTACCCTGTGGGAGAGTATATGACAGTGTAGCAGCCAGTACCCTGTGGGAGAGTATATGACAGTGTAGCAGCCAGTACCCTGTGGGAGAGTATATGACAGTGTAGCAGCCAGTACCCTGTGGGAGAGTATATGACAGTGTAGCAGCCAGTACCCTGTGGGAGAGTATATGACAGTGTAGCAGCCAGTACCCTGTGGGAGAGTATATGACAGTGTAGTAGCCAGTACCCTGTGGGAGAGTATATGACAGTGTAGCAGCCAGTACCCTGTGGGAGAGTATATGACAGTGTAGCAGCCAGTACCCTGTGGGAGAGTATATGACAGTGTAGCAGCCAGTACCCTGTGGGAGAGTATATGACAGTGTAGCAGCCAGTACCCGGTGGGAGAGTATATGACAGTGTAGCAGCAAGTACCCTGTGGGAGAGTATATGACAGTGTAGTAGCCAGTACCCTGTGGGAGAGTATATGACAGTGTAGCAGCCAGTACCCTGTGGGAGAGAATATGACAGTGTAGCAGCCAGTACCCTGTGGGAGAGTATATGACAGTGTAGTAGCCAGTACCATGTGGGAGAGTATATGACAGTGTAGCAGCCAGTACCCTGTGGGAGAGTATATGACAGTGTAGCAGCCAGTACCCTGTGGGAGAGTATATGACAGTGTAGCAGCCAGTACCCTGTGGGAGAGTACATGTGTAGGAGAGTATATGACAGTGTAGCAGCCAGTACCCTGTGGGAGAGTATATGACAGTGTAGAAGCCAGTACCCTGTGGGAGAGTATATGACAGTGTAGCAGCCAGTACCCTGTGGGAGAGTATATGACAGTGTAGCAGCCAGTAGTGGGAGAGTATATGACAGTGTAGCAGTACCCTGTGGGAGAGTATATGACAGTGTAGCAGCCAGTACCCTGTGGGAGAGTATATGACAGTGTAGTAGCAGTGTAGCAGTACCCTGTGGGAGAGTATATGACAGTGTAGCAGCCAGTACCCTGTGGGAGTACCCTGTGGGAGAGTATATGACAGTGTAGCAGCCAGTACCCTGTGGGAGAGTATATGACAGTGTAGCAGCCAGTACCCTGTGGGAGAGTATATGACAGTGTAGCAGCCAGTACCCTGTGGGAGAGTATATGACAGTGTAGCAGCCAGTACCCTGTGGGAGAGTATATGACAGTGTAGCAGCCAGTACCCTGTGGGAGAGTATATGACAGTGTAGTAGCCAGTACCCTGTGGGAGAGTATATGACAGTGTAGCAGCCAGTACCCTGTGGGAGAGTATATGACAGTGTAGTAGCCAGTACCCTGTGGGAGAGTATATGACAGTGTAGCAGCCAGTACCCTGTGGGAGAGTATATGACAGTGTAGTAGCCAGTACCCTGTGGGAGAGTATATGACAGTGTAGCAGCCAGTACCCTGTGGGAGAGTATATGACAGTGTAGCAGCCAGTACCCTGTGGGAGAGTATATGACAGTGTAGCAGCCAGTACCCTGTGGGAGAGTATATGACAGTGTAGCAGCCAGTACCCTGTGGGAGAGTATATGACAGTGTAGTAGCCAGTACCCTCTGGGAGAGTATATGACAGTGTAGGCCAGTAGTGGGAGAGTATATGACAGTGTAGCAGCCAGTACCCTGTGGGAGAGTATCTGACAGTGTAGTAGCCAGTACCCTGTGGGAGAGTATATGACAGTGTAGCAGCCAGTACCCTGTGGGAGAGTATATGACAGTGTAGCAGCCAGTACCCTGTGGGAGAGTATATGACAGTGTAGCAGCCAGTACCCTGTGGGAGAGTATATGACAGCCAGTACCCTGTGGGAGAGTATATGACAGTGTAGCAGCCAGTACCCTGTAGAGTATATGACAGTGTAGCCCAGTACCCTGTGGGAGAGTATATGACAGTGTAGCAGCCAGTACCCTGTAGCAGCCAGTAGTGGGAGAGTATATGACAGTGTAGCAGCCAGTACCCTGTGGGAGAGTATATGACAGTGTAGCAGCCAGTACCCTGTGGGAGAGTATATGACAGTGTAGCAGCCAGTACCCTGTGGGAGAGTATATGACAGTGTAGCAGCCAGTACCCTGTGGGAGAGTATATGACAGTGTAGCAGCCAGTACCCTGTGGGAGAGTATATGACAGTGTAGCAGCCAGTACCCTGTGGGAGAGTATATGACAGTGTAGTAGCCAGTACCCTGTGGGAGAGTATATGACAGTGTAGCAGCCAGTACCCTGTGGGAGAGTATATGACAGTGTAGCCAGTACCAGAGTATATGACAGTGTAGCAGCCTGTACCCTGTGGAGAGTATATGACAGTGTAGCAGTACCAGTATATGACAGTGTAGCAGCCAGTACCCTGTGGGAGAGTATATGACAGTGTAGCAGCCAGTACAGTGTAGCAGCCTGTGGGAGAGTATATGACAGTGTAGCAGCCAGTACCCTGTGGGAGAGTATATGACAGTGTAGCAGCCAGTACCCTGTGGGAGAGTATATGACAGTGTAGCAGCCAGTACCCTGTGGGAGAGTATATGACAGTGTAGCAGCCAGTACCCTGTGGGAGAGTATATGACAGTGTAGCAGCCAGGACCCTGTGGGAGAGTATATGACAGTGTAGCAGCCAGTACCCTGTGGGAGAGTATATGACAGTGTAGCAGCCAGTACCCTGTGGGAGAGTATATGACAGTGTAGCAGCCAGTACCCTGTGGGAGAGTATATGACAGTGTAGTAGCCAGTACCCTGTGGGAGAGTATATGACAGTGTAGCAGCCAGTACCCTGTGGGAGAGTATATGACAGTGTAGCAGCCAGTACCCTGTGGGAGAGTATATGACAGTGTAGCAGCCAGTACCCTGTGGGAGAGTATATGACAGTGTAGCAGCCAGTACCCTGTGGGAGAGTATATGACAGTGTAGCAGCCAGTACCCTGTGGGAGAGTATATGACAGTGTAGCAGCCAGTACCCTGTGGGAGAGTATATGACAGTGTAGCAGCCAGTACCCTGTGGGAGAGTACAGGACAGGGGAGCAGCCAGTACCCTGTGGCTGAGTATATGACAGTGTAGCAGCCAGTACCCTGTGGGAGAGTATATGACAGTGTAGCAGCCAGTACCCTGTGGGAGAGTATATGACAGTGTAGCAGCCAGTACCCTGTGGGAGAGTATATGACAGTGTAGCAGCCAGTACCCTGTGGGAGAGTATATGACAGTGTAGCAGCCAGTACCCTGTGGGAGAGTATATGACAGTGTAGCAGCCAGTACCCTGTGGGAGAGTATATGACAGTGTAGCAGCCAGTACCCTGTGGGAGAGTATATGACAGTGTAGCAGCCAGTACCCTGTGGGAGAGTATATGACAGTGTAGCAGCCAGTACCCTGTGGGAGAGTATATGACAGTGTAGCAGCCAGTACCCTGTGGGAGAGTATATGACAGTGTAGCAGCCAGTACCCTGTGGGAGAGTATATGACAGTGTAGCAGCCAGTACCCTGTGGGAGAGTATATGACAGTGTAGCAGCCAGTACCCTGTGGGAGAGTATATGACAGTGTAGCAGCCAGTACCCTGTGGGAGAGTATATGACAGTGTAGCAGCCAGTACCCTGTGGGAGAGTATATGACAGTGTAGCAGCCAGTACCCTGTGGGAGAGTATATGACAGTGTAGCAGCCAGTACCCTGTGGGAGAGTATATGACAGTGTAGTAGCCAGTACCCTGTGGGAGAGTATATGACAGTGTAGCAGCCAGTACCCTGTGGGAGAGTATATGTAGCAGTACCCTGTAGAGTATATGACAGTGTAGTAGCCAGTACCCTGTGGGAGAGTATATGACAGTGTAGCAGCCAGTACCCTGTGGGAGAGTATATGACAGTGTAGCAGCCAGTACCCTGTGGGAGAGTATATGACAGTGTAGCAGCCAGTACCCTGTGGGAGAGTATATGACAGTGTAGCAGCCAGTACCCTGTGGGAGAGTATATGACAGTGTAGCAGCCAGTACCCTGTGGGAGAGTATATGACAGTGTAGCAGCCAGTACCCTGTGGGAGAGTATATGACAGTGTAGCAGCCAGTACCCTGTGGGAGAGTATATGACAGTGTAGCAGCCAGTACCCTGTGGGAGAGTATATGACAGTGTAGCAGCCAGTACCCTGTGGGAGAGTATATGACAGTGTAGCAGCCAGTACCCTGTGGGAGAGTATATGACAGTGTAGCAGCCAGTACCCTGTGGGAGAGTATATGACAGTGTAGTAGCCAGTACCCTGTGGGAGAGTATATGACAGTGTAGCAGCCAGTACCCTGTGGGAGAGTATATGACAGTGTAGCAGCCAGTACCCTGTGGGAGAGTATATGACAGTGTAGCAGCCAGTACCCTGTGGGAGAGTATATGACAGTGTAGTAGCCAGTACCCTGTGGGAGAGTATATGACAGTGTAGCAGCCAGTACCCTGTGGGAGAGTATATGACAGTGTAGCAGCCAGTACCCTGTGGGAGAGTATATGACAGTGTAGCAGCCAGTACCCTGTGGGAGAGTATATGACAGTACCCTGTAGAGTATATGACAGTGTAGTAGCCAGCCAGTACCCGGTGGGAGAGTATATGACAGTGTAGCAGCCAGTACCCTGTGGGAGAGTATATGACAGTGTAGCAGCCAGTACCCTGTGGGAGAGTATATGACAGTGTAGCAGCCAGTACCCTGTGGGAGAGTATATGACAGTGTAGCAGCCAGTACCCTGTGGGAGAGTATATGACAGTGTAGCAGCCAGTACCCTGTGGGAGAGTATATGACAGTGTAGTAGCCAGTACCCTGTGGGAGAGTATATGACAGTGTAGCCCTGTGGGAGAGTATATGACCCAGTACCCTGTGGGAGAGTATATGACAGTGTAGTAGCCAGTACCCTGTGGGAGAGTATATGACAGTGTAGCAGCCAGTACCCTGTGGGAGAGTATATGACAGTGTAGCAGCCAGTACCCTGTGGGAGAGTATATGACAGTGTAGTAGCCAGTACCCTGTGGGAGAGTATATGACAGTGTAGCAGCCAGTACCCTGTGGGAGAGTATATGACAGTGTAGCAGCCAGTACCCTGTGGGAGAGTATATGACAGTGTAGCAGCCAGTACCCTGTGGGAGAGTATATGACAGTGTAGCAGCCAGTACCCTGTGGGAGAGTATATGACAGTGTAGCAGCCAGTACCCTGTGGGAGAGTATATGACAGTGTAGCAGCCAGTACCCTGTGGGAGAGTATATGACAGTGTAGCAGCCAGTACCCTGTGGGAGAGTATATGACAGTGTAGCAGCCAGTACCCTGTGGGAGAGTATATGACAGTGTAGCAGCCAGTACCCTGTGGGAGAGTATATGACAGTGTAGCAGCCAGTACCCTGTGGGAGAGTATATGACAGTGTAGCAGCCAGTACCCTGTGGGAGAGTATATGACAGTGTAGCAGCCAGTACCCTGTGGGAGAGTATATGACAGTGTAGCAGCCAGTACCCTGTGGGAGAGTATATGACAGTGTAGCAGCCAGTACCCTGTGGGAGAGTATATGACAGTGTAGCAGCCAGTACCCTGTGGGAGAGTATATGACAGTGTAGCAGCCAGTACCCTGTGGGAGAGTATATGACAGTGTAGCAGCCAGTACCCTGTGGGAGAGTATATCACAGTGTAGCAGCCAGTACCCTGTGCGAGAGTATATGACAGTGTAGCCAGTACCAGTGGGAGAGTATATGACAGTGTAGCAGCCAGTACCCTGTGGGAGAGTATATGACAGTGTAGTAGCCAGTACCCTGTGGGAGAGTATATGACAGTGTAGTAGCCAGTACCCTGTGGGAGAGTATATGGCAGTGTAGCAGCCAGTAGTGGGAGAGTATAGGACAGTGTAGTAGCCAGTACCCTGTGGGAGAGTATATGACAGTGTAGGAGCTAGTACCCTGTGGGAGAGTATATGACAGTGTAGCAGCCAGTACCCTGTGGGAGAGTATATGACAGTGTAGAAGCCAGTACACTGTGGGAGATTATATGAAAGTGTAGCCAGTACCCTGTGGGAGAGTATATGACAGTGTAGCAGCCAGTACCCTGTGGGAGAGTATATGACAGTGTAGTAGCCAGTACCCTGTGGGAGAGTATATGACAGTGTAGCAGCCAGTACCCTGTGGGAGAGTATATGACAGTGTAGCAGCCAGTACCCTGTGGGAGAGTATATGACAGTGTAGCAGCCAGTACCCTGTGGGAGAGTATATGACAGTGTAGCAGCCAGTACCCTGTGGGAGAGTATATGACAGTGTAGTAGCCAGTACCCTGTGGGAGAGTATATGACAGTGTAGCAGCCAGTACCCTGTGGGAGAGTATATGACAGTGTAGCAGCCAGTACCCTGTGGGAGAGTATATGACAGTGTAGCAGCCAGTACCCTGTGGGAGAGTATATGACAGTGTAGCAGCCAGTACCCTGTGGGAGAGTATATGACAGTGTAGAGTATATGACAGTGTAGTAGCCAGTACCCTGTGGGAGAGTATATGACAGTGTAGCAGCCAGTACCCTGTGGGAGAGTATACAGTGTAGCAGCCAGTACCCTGTGGGAGAGTATATGACAGTGTAGTAGCCAGTACCCTGTGGGAGAGTATATGACAGTGTAGCAGCCAGTACCCTGTGGGAGAGTATATGACAGTGTAGCAGCCAGTACCCTGTGGGAGAGTATATGACAGTGTAGCAGCCAGTACCCTGTGGGAGAGTATATGACAGTGTAGTAGCCAGTACCCTGTGGGAGAGTATATGACAGTGTAGCAGCCAGTACCCTGTGGGAGAGTATATGACAGTGTAGCAGCCAGTACCCTGTGGGAGAGTATATGACAGTGTAGCAGCCAGTACCCTGTGGGAGAGTATATGACAGTGTAGCAGCCAGTACCCTGTGGGAGAGTATATGACAGTGTAGCAGCCAGTACCCTGTGGGAGAGTATATGACAGTGTAGTAGCCAGTACCCTGTGGGAGAGTATATGACAGTGTAGCAGCCAGTACCCTGTGGGAGAGTATATGACAGTGTAGCAGCCAGTACCCTGTGGGAGAGTATATGACAGTGTAGTAGCCAGTACCATGTGGGAGAGTATATGACAGTGTAGCAGCCAGTACCCTGTGGGAGAGTATATGACAGTGTAGCAGCCAGTACCCTGTGGGAGAGTATATGACAGTGTAGCAGCCAGTACCCTGTGGGAGAGTATATGACAGTGTAGCAGCCAGTACCCTGTGGGAGAGTATATGACAGTGTAGCAGCCAGTACCCTGTGGGAGAATATATGACAGTGTAGTAGCCAGTACCCCTGTGGGAGAGTATATGACAGTGTAGCAGCCAGTACCCTGTGGGAGAGTATATGACAGTGTAGCAGCCAGTACCCTGTGGGAGAGTATATGACAGTGTAGCAGCCAGTACCCTGTGGGAGAGTATATGACAGTGTAGCAGCCAGTAGTGGGAGAGTATATGAGTGTAGCCAGTACCCCTGTGGGAGAGTATATGACAGTGTAGCAGCCAGTACCCTGTGGGAGAGTATATGACAGTGTAGCAGCCAGTACCCTGTGGGAGAGTATATGACAGTGTAGTAGCCAGTACCCTGTGGGAGAGTATATGACAGTGTAGCAGCCAGTACCCTGTGGGAGAGTATATGACAGTGTAGTAGCCAGTACCCTGTGGGAGAGTATATGTAGTATACCCTGTGGGACAGTGTAGCAGCCAGTACCCTGTGGGAGAGTATATGACAGTGTAGCAGCCAGTACCCTGTGGGAGAGTATATGACAGTGTAGCAGCCAGTACCCTGTGGGAGAGTATATGACAGTGTAGCAGCCAGTACCCTGTGGGAGAGTATATGACAGTGTAGCAGCCAGTACCCTGTGGGAGAGTATATGACAGTGTAGCAGCCAGTACCCTGTGGGAGAGTATATGACAGTGTAGCAGCCAGTACCCTGTGGGAGAGTATATGACAGTGTAGCAGCCAGTACCCTGTGGGAGAGTATATGACAGTGTAGCAGCCAGTACCCTGTGGGAGAGTATATGACAGTGTAGTAGCCAGTACCCTGTGGGAGAGTATATGACAGTGTAGCAGCCAGTACCCTGTGGGAGAGTATATGACAGTGTAGCAGCCAGTACCCTGTGGGAGAGTATATGACAGTGTAGCAGCCAGTACCCTGTGGGAGAGTATATGAGTGTAGCAGCCCTATATGACAGTGTAGGAGCCAGTACCCTGTGGGAGAGTATATGACAGTGTAGCAGCCAGTACCCTGTGGGAGAGTATATGACAGTGTAGTAGCCAGTACCCTGTGGGAGAGTATATGACAGTGTAGTAGCCAGTACCCTGTGGGAGAGTATATGACAGTGTAGAGTATATGACAGCCAGTACCCTGTGGGAGAGTATATGACAGTGTAGCAGCCAGTACCCTGTGGGAGAGTATATGACAGTGTAGCAGCCAGTACCCTGTGGGAGAGTATATGACAGAGTAGCAGCCAGTACCAATTGGGAGAGTATATGACAGTGTAGTATATGACCAGTACCCTGTGGGAGAGTATATGACAGTGTAGGAGCCAGTACCCTGTGGGAGAGTATATGACAGTGTAGCAGCCAGTACCCTGTGGGAGAGTATATGACAGTGTAGCAGCCAGTACCCTGTGGGAGAGTATATGACAGTGTAGCAGCCAGTACCCTGTGGGAGAGTATATGACAGTGTAGCAGCCAGTACCCTGTGGGAGAGTATATGACAGTGTAGCAGCCAGTACCCTGTGGGAGAGTATATGACAGTGTAGTAGCCAGTACCCTGTGGGAGAGTATATGACAGTGTAGCAGCCAGTACCCTGTGGGAGAGTATATGACAGTGTAGCAGCCAGTACCCTGTGGGAGAGTATATGACAGTGTAGCAGCCAGTACCCTGTGGGAGAGTATATGACAGTGTAGCAGCCAGTACCCTGTGGGAGAGTATATGACAGTGTAGCAGCCAGTACCCTGTGGGAGAGTATATGACAGTGTAGGAGCCAGTACCCTGTGGGAGAGTATATGACAGTGTAGGCCAGTACCCTGTGGGAGAGTATATGACAGTGTAGCAGCCAGTAGTGGGAGCAGTGTAGCAGTACCCTGTGGGAGAGTATATGACAGTGTAGTAGCCAGTACCCTCTGGGAGAGTATATGACAGTGTAGCAGCCAGTACCCTGTGGGAGAGTATATGACAGTGTAGTAGCCAGTACCCTGTGGGAGAGTATATGACAGTGTAGGAGCCAGTACCCTGTGGGAGAGTATATGACCAGTACCCTGTGGGAGAGTATATGACAGTGTAGCAGCCAGTACCCTGTGGGAGAGTATATGACAGTGTAGCAGCCAGTACCCTGTGGGAGAGTATATGACAGTGTAGTAGCCAGTACCCTGTGGGAGAGTATATGACAGTGTAGGAGCCAGTACCCTGTGGGAGAGTATATGACAGTGTAGTAGTGGGAGAGTATATGACCAGCCAGTACTATGTGGGAGAGTATATGACAGTGTAGCAGCCAGTACCCTGTGGGAGAGTATATGAGTGTAGCAGCAAGTACCCTGTGGGAGAGTATATGACAGTGTAGTAGCCAGTACCCTGTGGGAGAGTATATGACAGTGTAGCAGCCAGTACCCTGTGGGAGAGTACATGACAGTGTAGCAGCCAGTACCCTGTGGCTGAGTATATGACAGTGTAGCAGCCAGTACCCTGTGGGAGAGTATATGACAGTGTAGCAGCCAGTACCCTGTGGGAGAGTATATGACAGTGTAGCAGCCAGTACCCTGTGGGAGAGTATATGACAGTGTAGCAGCCAGTACCCTGTGGGAGAGTATATGACAGTGTAGCAGCCAGTACCCTGTGGGAGAGTATATGACAGTGTAGCAGCCAGTACCCTGTGGGAGAGTATATGACAGTGTAGCAGCCAGTACCCTGTGGGAGAGTACATGACAGTGTAGCAGCCAGTACCCTGTGGGAGAGTATATCACAGTTTAGCACCCTGTGGGAGAATATATGAGAGTGTAGCAGCCAGTACCCTGTGGGAGAGTATATGACAGTGTAGCAGCCAGTACCCTGTGGGAGAGTATATGACAGTGTAGCAGTGGGAGATTATATGACAGTGTAGCAGCCAGTACCCTGTGGGAGAGTATATGACAGTGTAGCAGCCAGTACCCTGTGGGAGAGTATATGACAGTGTAGCAGCCAGTACCCTGTGGGAGAGTATATGACAGTGTAGCAGCCAGTACCCTATGGGAGAGTATATGACAGTGTAGTAGCCAGTACCCTGTGGGAGAGTATATGACAGTGTAGGACCCAGTAACCCTGTGGGAGAGTATATGACAGTGTAGTAGCCAGTACCCTGTGGGAGAGAATATGACAGTGTAGCAGCCAGTACCCTGTGGGAGAGTATATGACAGTGTAGTAGCCAGTACCATGTGGGAGAGTATATGACAGTGTAGCAGCCAGTACCCTGTGGGAGAGTATATGACAGTGTAGCAGCCAGTACCCTGTGGGAGAGTAGACAGTGTTGCATATGTGGGAGAGTATATGACAGTGTAGCAGCCAGTACCCTGTGGGAGAGTATATGACAGTGTAGCAGCCAGTACCCTGTGGGAGAGTATATGACAGTGTAGCAGCCAGTACCCTGTGGGAGAGTATATGACAGTGTAGCAGCCAGTACCCTGTGGGAGAGTATATGGCAGTGTAGCAGCCAGTACCCTGTAGAGTAGCCAGTACCCTGTGGGAGAGTATATGACAGTGTAGCAGCCAGTACCCTGTGGGAGAGTATATGTAGTAGCCAGTACCCTGTGGGAGAGTATATGACAGTGTAGCCAGTACCCTGTGGGAGAGTACCCAGTGTGGGTAGTAGTACCCTGTGGGATGACAGTGTAGCAGCCAGTACCCTGTGGGAGAGTATATGACAGTGTAGCAGCCAGTACCCTGTGGGAGAGTATATGACAGTGAAGCAGCCAGTAGCAGTGTAGCAGCCAGTACCCTGTGGGAGAGTATATGACAGTGTAGCAGCCAGTACCCTGTGGGAGAGTATATATGTAGCAGCCAGTACCCTGTAGAGTATATGACAGCCAGTGCCCTGTGGGACCAGCCAGTGTGGGAGAGTATATGACCAGTGTGGGAGTAGCAGTGTAGCAGTACCCTGTGGGAGAGTATATGACAGTGTAGCAGAGTAGTGGGAGAGTATATGACAGTGTAGCAGCCAGTACCCTGTGGGAGAGTATATGACAGTGTAGCAGCCAGTACCGTGTGGGAGAGTATATGACAGTGAAGTAGCCAGTACCCTGTGGGAGAGTATATGACAGTGTAGCAGCCAGTACCCTGTGGGAGAGAATATGACAGTGTAGCAGCCAGTACCCCTGTGGGAGAGTACAGTGTAGTAGCCAGTACCATGTGGGAGAGTATATGACAGTGTAGCAGCCAGTACCCTGTGGGAGAGTATATGACAGTGTAGCAGCCAGTACCCTGTGGGAGAGTATATGACAGTGTAGCAGCCAGTACCCTGTGGGAGAGTACATGACAGTGTAGCAGCCAGTACCCTGTGGGAGAGTATATGACAGTGTAGCAGCCAGTACCCTGTGGGAGAGTATATGACAGTGTAGCAGCCAGTACCCCGTGGGAGAGTATATGACAGTGTAGCAGCCAGTACCCTGTGGGAGAGTATATGACAGTGTAGCAGCCAGTACCCTGTGGGAGAGTATATGACAGTGTAGCAGCCAGTACCCTGTGTTAGAGTATATGTAGCAGTACCCTGTAGTATATGCAGCCAGTACCCTGTGGGAGAGTATATGACAGTGTAGCAGCCAGTACCCTGTGGGAGAGTATATGACAGTGTAGCCAGCCCTGTGGAATATATGACAGTGTAGCAGCCAGTGTGGGAGAGTATATGACAGTGTAGCAGCCAGTACCCTGTGGGAGAGTATATGACAGTGTAGTAGCCAGTACCCTGTGGGAGAGTATATGACAGTGTAGCAGCCAGTACCCTGTGGGAGAGTATATGACAGTGTAGTAGCCAGTACCCTGTGGGAGAGTATATGACAGTGTAGTACCCAGTACCCTGTGGGAGAGTATATGGCAGTGTAGCAGCCAGTACCCTGTGGGAGAGTATATGACAGTGTAGCAGCCAGTACCCTGTGGGAGAGTATATGGCAGTGTAGCAGCCAGTACCCTGTGGGAGAGTATATGACAGTGTAGGAGCCAGTACCCTGTGGGAGAGTATATGACAGTGTAGTAGCCAGTACCCTGTGGGAGAGTATATGACAGTGTAGCAGCCAGTACCCTGTGGGAGAGTATATGACAGTGTAGTAGCCAGTACCCTGTGGGAGAGTATATGACAGTGTAGCAGCCAGTACCCTGTGGGAGAGTATATGACAGTGTAGTAGCCAGTACCCTGTGGGAGAGTATATGACAGTGTAGCAGCCAGTACCCTGTGGGAGAGTATATGACAGTGTAGTAGCCAGTACCCTGTGGGAGAGTATATGACAGTGTAGGAGCCAGTACCCTGTGGGAGAGTATATGACAGTGTAGCAGCCAGTACCCTGTGGGAGAGTATATGACAGTGTAGCAGCCAGTACCCTGTGGGAGAGTATATGACAGTGTAGCAGCCAGTACCCTGTGGGAGAGTATATGACAGTGTAGGAGCCAGTACCCTGTGGGAGCGTATATGACAGTGTAGCAGCCAGTACCCCTGTGGGAGAGTATATGACAGTGTAGCAGCCAGTACCCTGTGGGAGAGTATATGACAGTGTAGCAGCCAGTACCCTGTGGGAGAGTATATGACAGTGTAGTAGCCAGTACCCTGTGGGAGAGTATATGACAGTGTAGTAGCCAGTACCCTGTGGGAGAGTATATGGCAGTGTAGCAGCCAGTACCCTGTGGGAGAGTATATGGCAGTGTAGCAGCCAGTACCCTGTGGGAGAGTATATGGCAGTGTAGCAGCCAGTACCCTGTGGGAGAGTATATGACAGTGTAGGAGCCAGCACCCTGTGGGAGAGTATATGACAGTGTAGCAGCCAGTACCCTGTGAGAGAGTATATGACAGTGTAGTAGCCAGTACCCTGTGGGAGAGTATATGACAGTGTAGCAGCCAGTACCCTGTGGGAGAGTATATGACAGTGTAGTAGCCAGTACCCTGTGGGAGAGTATATGACAGTGTAGCAGCCAGTTCCCTGTGGTAGAGTATATGACAGTGTAGTAGCCAGTACCCTGTGGGAGAGTATATTACAGTGTAGTAGCCAGTACCCTGTGGGAGAGTATATGACAGTGTAGTAGCCAGTACCCTGTGGGAGAGTATATGACAGTGTAGCAGCCAGTACCCTGTGGGAGAGTATATGACAGTGTAGCAGCCAGTACCCTGTGGGAGAGTATATTACAGTGTAGTAGCCAGTACCCTGTGGGAGAGTATATGACAGTGTAGCAGCCAGTACCCTGTGGGAGAGTATATGACAGTGTAGTAGCCAGTACCCTGTGGGAGAGTATATGACAGTGTAGTAGCCTGTACCCTGTGGGAGAGTATATGACAGTGTAGTAGCCAGTACCCTGTGGGAGAGTATATGACAGTGTAGGAGCCAGCACCCTGTGGGAGAGTATATGACAGTGTAGCAGCCATTACCCTGTGAGAGAGTATATGACAGTGTAGTAGCCAGTACCCTGTGGGAGAGTATATGACAGTGTAGCAGCCAGTACCCTGTGGGAGAGTATATGACAGTGTAGTAGCCAGTACCCTGTGGGAGAGTATATGACAGTGTAGCAGCCAGTACCCTGTGGTAGAGTATATGACAGTGTAGTAGCCAGTACCCTGTGGGAGAGTATATTACAGTGTAGTAGCCAGTACCCTGTGGGAGAGTATATGACAGTGTAGCAGCCAGTACCCTGTGGGAGAGTATATGACAGTGTAGTAGCCAGTACCCTGTGGGAGAGTATATGACAGTGTAGTAGCCTGTACCCTGTGGGAGAGTATATGACAGTGTAGTAGCCAGTACCCTGTGGGAGAGTATATGACAGTGTAGTAGCCAGTACCCTGTGGGAGAGTATATGACAGTGTAGCAGCCAGTACCCTGTGGGAGAGTATATGACAGTGTAGCAGCCAGTACCCTGTGGGAGAGTATATGACAGTGTAGCAGCCAGTACCCTGTGGGAGAGTATATGACAGTGTAGCAGCCAGTACCCTGTGGGAGAGTATATGACAGTGTAGCAGCCAGTACCCTGTGGGAGAGTATATGGCAGTGTAGCAGCCAGTACCCTGTGGGAGAGTATATGACAGTGTAGCAGCCAGTACCCTGTGGGAGAGTATATGACAGTGTAGCAGCCAGTACCCTGTGGGAGAGTATATGACAGTGTAGTAGCCAGTACCCTGTGGGAGAGTATATGACAGTGTAGCAGCCAGTGCCCTGTGGGAGAGTATATGACAGTGTAGCAGCCAGTACCCTGTGGGAGAGTATATGACAGTGTAGCAGCCAGTACCCTGTGGGAGAGTATATGACAGTGTAGCAGCCAGTACCCTGTGGGAGAGTATATGACAGTGTAGCAGCCAGTACCCTGTGGGAGAGTATATGACAGTGTAGCAGCCAGTACCCTGTGGGAGAGTATATGACAGTGTAGCAGCCAGTACCCTGTGGGAGAGTATATGACAGTGTAGCAGCCAGTACCCTGTGGGAGAGTATATGACAGTGTAGCAGCCAGTACCCTGTGGGAGAGTATATGACAGTGTAGTAGCCAGTACTTTGTGGGAGAGTATATGACAGTGTAGTAGCCAGTACCCTGTGGGAGAGTATATGGCAGTGTAGCAGCCAGTTCCCTGTGGGAGAGTATATGACAGTGTAGCAGCCAGTACCCTGTGGGAGAGTATATGACAGTGTAGGAGCCTGTACCCTGTGGGAGAGTATATGACAGTGTAGTAGCCAGTACCCTGTGGGAGAGTATATGACAGTGTAGTAGCCAGTACCCTGTGAGAGAGTATATGGGAGTGTAGCAGCCAGTACCCTGTGGGAGAGTATATGACAGTGTAGCAGCCAGTACCCTGTGGGAGAGTATATGACAGTGTAGTAGCCAGTACCCTGTGGGAGAGTATATGACAGTGTAGCAGCCAGTACCCTGTGGGAGAGTATATGACAGTGTAGCAGCCAGTACCCTGTGGGAGAGTATATGACAGTGTAGCAGCCAGTACCCTGTGGGAGAGTATATGACAGTGTAGCAGCCAGTACCCTGTGGGAGAGTATATGACAGTGTAGCAGCCAGTACTCTGTGGGAGAGTATATGAGTGTACCAGCCAGTACCCTGTGGGAGAGTATATGACAGTGTAGCAGCCAGTACCCTGTGGGAGAGTATATGACAGTGTAGCAGCCAGTACCCTGTGGGAGAGTATATGACAGTGTAGCAGCCAGTACCCTGTGGGAGAGTATATGACAGTGTAGCAGCCAGTACCCTGTGGGAGAGTATATGACAGTGTAGCAGCCAGTACCCTGTGGGAGAGTATATGACAGTGTAGTAGCCAGTACCCTGTGGGAGAGTATATGACAGTGTAGTAGCCAGTACCCTGTGGGAGAGTATATGACAGTGTAGCAGCCAGTACCCTGTGGGAGAGTATATGACAGTGTAGCAGCCAGTACCCTGTGGGAGAGTATATGGCAGTGTAGCAGCCAGTACCCTGTGGGAGAGTATATGACAGTGGAGCAGCCAGTACCCTGTGGGAGAGTATATGACAGTGTAGCAGCCAGTACCCTGTGGGAGAGTATATGACAGTGTAGTAGCCAGTACCCTGTGGGAGAGTATATGACAGTGTAGTAGCCAGTACCCTGTGGGAGAGTATATGACAGTGTAGTAGCCAGTACCCTGTGGGAGAGTATATGACAGTACCCTGTGGGAGAGTATATGACAGTGTAGTAGCCAGTACCCTGTGGGAGAGTATATGACAGTGTAGCAGCCAGTACCCTTTGGGAGAGTATATGACAGTGTAGTAGCCAGTACCCTGTGGGAGAGTATATGACAGTGTAGTAGCCAGTACCCTGTGGGAGAGTATATGACAGTACCCTGTGGGAGAGTATATGACAGTGTAGTAGCCAGTACCCTGTGGGAGAGTATATGACAGTGTAGCAGCCAGTACCCTGTGGGAGAGTATATGACAGTGTAGCAGCCTGTACCCTGTGGGAGAGTATATGACAGTGTAGCAGCCCGTACCCTGTGGGAGAGTATATGACAGTGTAGCAGCCAGTACCCTGTGGGAGAGTATATGGCAGTGTAGCAGCCAGTACCCTGTGGGAGAGTATATGGCAGTGTAGCAGCCAGTACCCTGTGGGAGAGTATATGGCAGTGTAGCAGCCAGTACCCTGTGGGAGAGTATATGACAGTGTAGCAGCGAGTACGCTGTGGGAGAGTATATGACAGTGTAGCAGCCAGTACCCTGTGGGAGAGTATATGACAGTGTAGTAGCCAGTACCCTGTGGGAGAGTATATGACAGTGTAGCAGCCAGTACCCTGTGGGAGAGTATATGACAGTGTAGCAGCCAGTACCCTGTGGGAGAGTATATGACAGTGTAGCAGCCAGTACCCTGTGGGAGAGTATATGACAGTGTAGCAGCCAGTACCCTGTGGGAGAGTATATGACAGTGTAGCAGCCAGTACCCTGTGGGAGAGTATATGACAGTGTAGTAGCCAGTACCCTGTGGGAGAGTATATGGCAGTGTAGCAGCCAGTACCCTGTGGGAGAGTATATGACAGTGTAGTAGCCAGTACCCTGTGGGAGAGTATATGACAGTGTAGCAGCCAGTACCCTGTGGGAGAGTATATGACAGTGTAGTAGCCAGTACCCTGTGGGAGAGTGTATGACAGTGTAGCAGCCAGTGCCCTGTGGGAGAGTATATGACAGTGTAGCAGCCAGTACCCTGTGGGAGAGTATATGACAGTGTAGTAGCCAGTACCCTGTGGGAGAGTATATGACAGTGTAGCAGCCAGTACCCTGTGGGAGAGTATATGACAGTGTAGCAGCCAGTACCCTGTGGGAGAGTATATGACAGTGTAGCAGCCAGTACCCTGTGGGAGAGTATATGACAGTGTAGTAGCCAGTACCCTGTGGGAGAGTATATGACAGTGTAGCAGCCAGTACCCTGTGGGAGAGTATATGACAGTGTAGCAGCCAGTACCCTGTGGGAGAGTATATGACAGTGTAGTAGCCAGTACCCTGTGGGAGAGTATATGACAGTGTAGCAGCCAGTACCCTGTGGGAGAGTATATGACAGTGTAGTAGCCAGTACCCTGTGGGAGAGTATATGACAGTGTAGCAGCCAGTACCCTGTGGGAGAGTATATGACAGTGTAGCAGCCAGTACCCTGTGGAAGAGTATATGACAGTGTAGCAGCCAGTACCCTGTGGGAGAGTATATGACAGTGTAGCAGCCAGTACCCTGTGGGAGAGTATATGACAGTGTAGTAGCCAGTACCCTGTGGGAGAGTATATGACAGTGTAGCAGCCAGTACCCTGTGGGAGAGTATATGACAGTGTAGCAGCCAGTACCCTGTGGGAGAGTATATGACAGTGTAGCAGCCAGTACCCTTTGGGAGAGTATATGACAGTGTAGCAGCCAGTACCCTGTGGGAGAGTATATGACAGTGTAGGAGCCAGTACCCTGTGGGAGAGTATGTGACAGTGTAGGAGCCAGTACCCTGTGGGAGAGTATATGACAGTGTAGCAGCCAGTACCCTGTGGGAGAGTATATGACAGTGTAGCAGCCAGTACCCTGTGGAACCGTGTATATACACTGACAGTAAAGTCCCCATCACTACAGTGTCAGCAGAGTCCCCATCACTACAGTGTCAGCAGTCCCCATCACTACAGTGTCAGCAGAGTCCCCATCACTACAGTGTCAGCAGTCCCCATCACTAGTGTCAGCAGAGTCCCCATCACTACAGTGTCAGCAGTCCCCATCACTACAGTGTCAGCAGAGTCCCCATCACTACAGTGTCAGCAGAGTCCCCATCACTACAGTGTCAGCAGTCCCCATCACTACAGTGTCAGCAGTCCCCATCACTACAGTGTCAGCAGAGTCCCCATCACTACAGTGTCAGCAGTCCCCATCACTACAGTGTCAGCAGAGTCCCCATCACTACAGTGTCAGCAGAGTCCCCATCACTACAGTGTCAGCAGTCCCCATCACTACAGTGTCAGCAGTCCCCATCACAACAGTGTCACCAGAGTCCCCATCACTACAGTGTCAGCAGTCCCCATCACTACAGTGTCAGCAGAGTCCCCATCACTACAGTGTCAGCAGTCCCCATCACTAGTGTCAGCAGAGTCCCCATCACTACAGTGTCAGCAGAGTCCCCATCACTACAGTGTCAGCAGAGTCCCCATCACTACAGTGTCAGCAGAGTCCCCATCTCTACAGTGTCAGCAGTCCCCATCACTAGTGTCAGCAGAGTCACCATCACTACAGTGTCAGCAGAGTCCCCATCACTACAGTGTCAGCAGAGTCTCCATCACTACAGTGTCAGCAGAGTCTCCATCACTACAGTGTCAGCAGAGTCTCCATCACTACAGTGTCAGCAGAGTCTCCATCACTACAGTGTCAGCAGGGTCCCCATCACTACAGTGTCAGCAGGGTCACCATCACTACAGTGTCAGCAGAGTCTTCATCACTACAGTGTCAGCAGAGTCTCCATCACTACAGTGTCAGCAGAGTCCCCATCACTACAGTGTCAGCAGAGTCTCCATCACTACAGTGTCAGCAGAGTCCCCATCACTACAGTGTCAGCAGAGTCACCATCACTACAGTGTCAGCAGAGTCTCCATCACTACAGTGTCAGCAGAGTCTCCATCACTACAGTGTCAGCAGAGTCTCCATCACTACAGTGTCAGCAGAGTCTCCATCACTACAGTGTCAGCAGAGTCTCCATCACTACAGTGTCAGCAGAGTCCCCATCACTACAGTGTCAACAGAGTCACCATCACTACAGTGTCAGCAGAGTCCCCATCACTACAGTGTCAGCAGAGTCCCCATCACTACAGTGTCAACAGAGTCACCATCACTACAGTGTCAACAGAGTCACCATCACTACAGTGTCAACAGAGTCTCCATCACTACAGTGTCAACAGAGTCTCCATCACTACAGTGTCAGCAGAGTCACCATCACTACAGTGTCAACAGAGTCACCATCACTACAGTGTCAACAGAGTCACCATCACTACAGTGTCAACAGAGTCACCATCACTACAGTGTCAACAGAGTCACCATCACTACAGTGTCAGCAGAGTCACCATCACTACAGTGTCAACAGAGTCACCATCACTACAGTGTCAACAGAGTCACCATCACTACAGTGTCAGCAGAGTCACCATCACTACAGTGTCAACAGAGTCACCATCACTACAGTGTCAACAGAGTCACCATCACTACAGTGTCAGCAGAGTCACCATCACTACAGTGTCAACAGAGTCACCATCACTACAGTGTCAACAGAGTCACCATCACTACAGTGTCAACAGAGTCACCATCACTACAGTGTCAACAGAGTCACCATCACTACAGTGTCAGCAGAGTCACCATCACTACAGTGTCAACAGAGTCACCATCACTACAGTGTCAACAGAGTCTCCATCACTACAGTGTCAGCAGTCACCATCACTACAGTGTCAGCAGTCACCATCACTACAGTGTCAACAGAGTCACCATCACTACAGTGTCAGCAGTCACCATCACTACAGTGTCAGCAGTCACCATCACTACAGTGTCAGCAGTCACCATCACTACAGTGTCAGCAGAGTCCCCATCACTACAGTGTCAGCAGAGTCACCATCACTACAGTGTCAACAGAGTCTCCATCACTACAGTGTCAGCAGTCACCATCACTACAGTGTCAGCAGAGTCACCATCACTACAGTGTCAGCAGAGTCACCATCACTACAGTGTCAGCAGTCACCATCACTACAGTGTCAGCAGTCACCATCACTACAGTGTCAGCAGTCACCATCACTACAGTGTCAGCAGTCACCATCACTACAGTGTCAGCAGTCACCATCACTACAGTGTCAACAGAGTCACCATCACTACAGTGTCAACAGAGTCTCCATCACTACAGTGTCAGCAGTCACCATCACTACAGTGTCAGCAGAGTCCCCATCACTACAGTGTCAGCAGAGTCACCATCACTACAGTGTCAACAGAGTCTCCATCACTACAGTGTCAGCAGTCACCATCACTACAGTGTCAGCAGTCACCATCACTACAGTGTCAACAGAGTCTCCATCACTACAGTGTCAGCAGTCACCATCACTACAGTGTCAGCAGTCACCATCACTACAGTGTCAACAGAGTCACCATCACTACAGTGTCAGCAGTCACCATCACTACAGTGTCAGCAGTCACCATCACTACAGTGTCAACAGAGTCACCATCACTACAGTGTCAACAGAGTCACCATCACTACAGTGTCAGCAGTCACCATCACTACAGTGTCAGCAGAGTCCCCATCACTACAGTGTCAACAGAGTCACCATCACTACAGTGTCAGCAGAGTCCCCACATAAAGACAGATCAAGTCAATATTCACCTGGGTTGTCAGCCAGGAACCTGACAACAGTATATCCTCCCGCAGGTATAGTCACAGTGTCCTTCTCTACTGGGTGCTCAAAATTTCTCTTTATCTCACCATTTCTGTCCATCTTTATCACCTGAAAACCAAAAAATATATATAATTACCAGTTTTGACATAAGATAATTATTTTCCAATCACGTACGTCATTAAAAATGTCGATTTTCGATATACAGTGGACCCCCGGTTAACGAACTTTTTTCACTCCAGAAGTATGTTCAGGTGCCAGTACTGACCGAATTTGTTCCCATAAGGAATATTGTGAAGTAGATTAGTCCATTTCAGACCCCCAAACATACACGTACAAACGCACTTACATAAATACACTTACATAATTGGTCGCATTTAGAGGTGATCGTTAAGCGGGGGTCCACTGTACTGACATACTAACAGTGTTAATATCCGTACTTGAAGTTCAAAATAGTCTTGTAATTGACTATTTCTGTCCAGCCACATCACCTAAAAAACCCCAAAAATCTCTAACTACTAGTTTGAACCTTGTAAACTATTTTGGCGATCAATTACCTCGTTATAAGGACTGATTTCTTTGGATATAGTGGGATATATACAGTGTTATACTGACCTGGTCTCTGGATATTTGAGCCCCGGGTACATCACGGGGTCTATCTTGTGCCAGGACCCAGAATGATAGACCGTGGAGGTGGACTGGATGGTTATCCTCTCCGTTTATCCCTGGAGAAATGGATAACTAGTTATCCCTGGAGAAATACATAACTATATATACCCGGAGTAATGGATAACTAGATGTGAGGTTAATAGAAAGTTGGCCTATCGCTGTACCACTGGGCTACCAGGCTTCCGTAAGACATGAACTGGAGTGACATGACTCACAAAGGTGTAATGACATGACTGCACAGAAATCATGACACGGGAAGGCTGTGAACCCATGGCAAGTGAATCGTAAAGCTCACGGGCCTGTGCGCTAACCACTAGGCCAGTTGAACACTGTTGAAGCCTTGTAGCTCAGATGTATAGCTTTGGACCTGCTTCATGCCAGGACCACGGTTCGAGTCTAAAGGCTGTTAAATGTTTGGCACTCTGGCAGGAATAACCATATCTTTCTGTACAACAAACAAGGTGACAGGTAAATCATTCTGTCTCGTGAACACTTCAGATGACAGTATTGAGGGAGACTGTTGCCATATTTCCTTCCCACAGACCTAGGAGTCCTGGCCAGTGATGGTTCCCTGGGTAACATCACCACAGACCTAGGAGTCCTGGCCAGTGATGGTTCCCTGGGTAACATCACCACAGACCTAGGAGTCCTGGCCAGTAATGGTTCCCTGGGTAACATCACCACAGACCTAGGAGTCCTGGCCAGTAATGGTTCCCTGGGTAACATCACCACAGACCTAGGAGTCCTGGCCAGTAATGGTTCCCTGGATAACATCACCACAGACCTAGGAGTCCTGGCCAGTGATGGTTCCCTGGGTAACATCACCACAGACCTAGGAGTCCTGGCCAGTAATGGTGCCCTGGATAACATCACCACAGACCTAGGAGTCCTGGCCAGTAATGGTGCCCTGGATAACATCACCACAGACCTAGGAGTCCTGGCCAGTAATGGTTCCCTGGGTAACATCACCACAGACCTAGGAGTCCTGGCCAGTGATGGTTCCCTGGATAACATCACCACAGACCTAGGAGTCCTGGCCAGTGATGGTGCCCTGGGTAACATCACCACAGACCTAGGAGTCCTGGCCAGTGATGGTTCCCTGGATAACATCACCACAGACCTAGGAGTCCTGGCCAGTGATGGTTCCCTGGATAACATCACCACAGACCTAGGAGTCCTGGCCAGTAATGGTTCCCTGGATAACATCACCACAGACCTAGGAGTCCTGGCCAGTGATGGTTCCCTGGGTAACATCACTACAGACCTAGGAGTCCTGGCCAGTAATGGTTCCCTGGATAACATCACCACAGACCTAGGAGTCCTGGCCAGTAATGGTTCCCTGGATAACATCACCACAGACCTAGGAGTCCTGGCCAGTAATGGTTCCCTGGGTAACATCACCACAGACCTAGGAGTCCTGGCCAGTAATGGTTCCCTGGATAACATCACCACAGACCTAGGAGTCCTGGCCAGTAATGGTTCCCTGGATAACATCACCACAGACCTAGGAGTCCTGGCCAGTAATGGTTCCCTGGATAACATCACCACAGACCCACCAACACACAACATAAATACCCAAGAACTTTACCCTCGTCTATCAACACCAGTTCGACACTTGCGTCTAAAGGGATACTGTAGAAGTGCAAACACTCGCAGTAGTCTACGTCACAGTTCCTTGTAGCTGGCGGTGAGTCTACATTACAAAGGTTGAGTTCTCTTGTCAGACCTGTCAGCAGGAGAGGTGCCACTGGCAGGACGGACGACAGGTTGTTGATCTGAGGTGTGGTGACACGCTGATTCTCAGCAACTAGAAGTATATATGGAAAGTAATCAGATATTGACTGGTGTAGTAGATAGACTTTAAACCCCATTAACCCACCAACCAGTCTTAATGACCCTCGTGTAGTAGATAGACTTTAAACCCCATTAACCAACCAACCAGTCTTAATGACCCTGGTGTAGTAGATAGACTTTAAACCCCATTAACCAACCAACCAGTCTTAATGACCCTGGTGTAGTAGATAGACTTTAAACCCCATTAACCAACCAATCAGTCTTAATGACCCTGGTGTAGTAGATAGACTTTAAACCCCATTAACCAACCAACCAGTCTTAATGACCCTGGTGTAGTAGATAGACTTTAAACCCCATTAACCAACCAACCAGTCTTAATGACCCTGGTGTAGTAGATAGACTTTAAACCCCATTAACCAACCAACCAGTCTTAATGACCCTGGTGTAGTAGATAGAGTGTATGAGGTAAGTGCGCTACCAACCCAGCCAGGTTGTGTTGCTTGGCAGACAGGTGTGTGAGGGAGGTCACGTCTGTTTGTTGGGTCAAACATTCAATTTCTTTCCTAGACTTTCCATTACCTTTACACATTCTAGATATTACTTGTAGCAGTTGTTCTGATAGACGTGTTTGTGTTGCTGGTGTAGTGTTCTGATAGACGTGTTTGTGTTGCTGGTGTAGTGTTCTGATAGACGTGTTTGTGTTGCTGGTGTAGTGTTCTGATAGACGTGTTTGTGTTGCTGGTGTAGTGTTCTGATAGACGTGTTTGTGTTGCTGGTGTAGTGTTCTGATAGACGTGTTTGTGTTGCTGGTGTAGTGTTCTGATAGACGTGTTTGTGTTGCTGGTGTAGTGTTCTGATAGACGTGTTTGTGTTGCTGGTGTAGTGTTCTGATAGACGTGTTTGTGTTGCTGGTGTAGTGTTCTGATAGACGTGTTTGTGTTGCTGGTGTAGTGTTCTGATAGACGTGTTTGTGTTGCTGGTGTAGTGTTCTGATAGACGTGTTTGTGTTGCTGGTGTAGTGTTCTGATAGACGTGTTTGTGTTGCTGGTGTTGTGTTCTGATAGACGTGTTTGTGTTGCTGGTGTAGTGTTCTGATAGACGTGTTTGTGTTGCTGGTGTAGTGTTCTGATAGACGTGTTTGTGTTGCTGGTGTAGTGTTCTGATAGACGTGTTTGTGTTGCTGGTGTTGTACTCACCTATTTGTGGTTGCAGGGGTCGATTCACAGCTCCTGGTCCCGCCTCTTCGCTGATTGCTACTAGGTCCTCTCTCTCCCTGCCCCTTGAGCTCTATCATACCTCGCCTTAAAACTATGTATGGTTCCCGCCTCCACTACGTCACTTTCTAGGCTATTCCATGGCCTGACTACTCTATGACTGAAGAAATACTTCCTAACATCGAAACGTCGTCTTCAACTTCCAATTGTGACATCTTGTGTCTGTGTCCCATCTCTGGAACATCCCGTCTTTGTCCACCTTGTCTATTCCGCGCAGTATTTTATATGCCGTTATCATGTCTCCCCTGACCCTCCTGTCCTCCAGTGTCGTCAGGCCGATTTCCCTCAACCTTTCTTCGTAGGACAATCTCCGTAGCTCTGGGACTAGTCTTGTTGCAAACCTTTACACTTTCTCTAATTTCTTGACGTGCTTGACTAGGTGTGGATTCCAAACTGGTGCTGCATACTCCAGTATGGGCCTGACGTAAATGGTATACAGAGTCTTAAACGAATCCTTACTGAGGTATCGGAACGCTATCCGTAGGTTTGCCAGGCGCCCGTATGCTGCAGCAGTTATCTGATTGATGTGCGCCTCAGGAGATATGCTCGGTGTTATACTCACCCCCAGATCTTTTTCCTTGAGTGAGGTTTGCAGTCTTTGGCCATCTAAACTATATTGTGTCTGCGGTCTTCTTTGCCCTTCCCCAATCTTCATGACTTTGCATTTGGCAGGGTTAAATTCAAGGAGCCAGTTGCTGGACCAGGCTTGTAGCCTGTCCAGGTCTCTTTGTAGTCCTGCCTGATCCTCGTCCGATTTGATTCTTCTCATTAACTTCACATCATCTGCAAACAAGGACACTTCTGAGTCTATCCCTTCCGTTATGTCGTTCACATATACCAAGAACAGCACAGGTCCTACGACTGACCCCTGTGGAACCCCGCTTGTCACAAGCGCCCACTCTGACACCTCGTCGCGTACCATGACTCGTTGTTGCCTCCCTGTCAGATATTCTCTGATCCATTGCAGTGCCTTTCCTGTTATGTGTGCCTGGTCCTCTAGCTTTTGCAGTAACCTCTTGTGAGGAACTGTGTCGAAGGCCTTTTTGCAGTCCAAAAATATGCAGTCGATCCACCCCTCTCTCTCTTGTCTTACTTCTGTCACCTAGTCATAAAACTCTAGTAGGTTTGTGACACAGGATTTTCCTTCCCTGAAACCGTGCTGGTTGTCAATTATACACTTGTTTCTTTCCAGGTGCTCCACCACTCTCCTCCTGATGATCTTCTCCATGACCTTGCATACTATACACGTTAGTGATACAGGTCTGTAGTTTAGTGCCTCATGTCTGTCTCCCTTTTTAAAAATTGGGACTACATTTGCCATTTTCCATACCTCAGGGAGTTGCCCAGTTTCAAATGATGTGTTGAAGATCTTTGTTAATGGTACACACAATATCTCTGCTCCCTCTTTAAGGACCCATGGAGAGATGTTGTCTGGTCCCACCGCCTTTGAGGTGTCAAGTTCGCATAGCAGCTTCTTCACTTCCTCCTTGGTTATATGTACCTCATCCAGCACTTGCTGGTGTGCCCCCCTGTTCTGAGTTCTTGGAGTCCTACTGGTTTCCACTGTAAATACTTCTTTAAATCTTGTGTTGAGCTCCTGACATACCTCTCGGTCGTTTCTTGTGAATTCCCCATCACCCTTCCTCAGTCTGATTAGGTGTGTGTACTCACCTAGGTGTGGTTATAAGGGTCGATTCATAGCTCCTGGCCCCGCCTCTTCACTGGCCGCTACTCTGGCACTGTATATATGTGTGTGTGTGTGTGAGAGAGAGAGAGAGAGAGAGAGAGAGAGAGAGAGTACTCACGTATTTGTGGTCGCAGACTTACAAGACTTACCTGACTTAAGACTTACCTGACTTACCAGACTTACCTGAGTTAATATCGTAATAGATCTTGGAGTAGTAGTGATCATTGTTGATGAATCTCACACTAAAGGCCAGATAGATAGTAACATCAGCCCTGGGTGACCTCAGGTCGTTGGGCATACTGTAGGGTGACCTCAGGTCACTCACACACACGCGGTCATTATAACAGGCACTGTTGACACTGTTCACTTGCTGAAACACAGTAAACACGAATATATAGACCACAATAATGACAGCAATCGGATAATACTGTACAGTATATAGCAGGTAGGCAAGTAAGACACATATGTGTAACACCTATGTATCTCTAGTGTCACCAGTAGAGACACTTAAGTGTCTCACAAATGTCTTATCCAAGACTTTGCAATTTATGTATCAAGGGATTACCAACAGACCCCTGGCAGTCTTCAAGTGTCAGGGGCCCGAGACTGTTCAACTGCCTCCCAGCACACATAAGGGGGATTACCAACAGACCCCTGGCAGTCTTCAAGCTGGCACTGGACAAGCACCTAAAGTCAGTTCCTGATCAGCCGGGCTGTGGCTCGTACGTTGGTTTGCGTGCAGCCAGCAGCAACAGCCTGGTTGATCAGGCGCTGATCCACCAGGAGGCCTGGTCACAGACCGGGCCGCGGGGGCGTTGACCCCCGAAACTCTCTCCAGGTAAACTCCAGGTAAACAAAATGGATATATCCTATGATTGAGGATGACCTACCTAGCGTGGGCCAGTCTCTTAGGTCATATCCACATGTGGAATTAATGTTGCAGTTTACTGTGGCAACGTTTCGCCCTTCAGGACCTTTGTCAGGCCATTAATACTATTACTCCTACTACGTGTTTAGAGTGGTCGTTAACTATCAACTACTGGTACAACTGGTACAATGTTGTTAGCACTCACAACTGCAGGTGGAACAACACTGATAGTACTCACACGACCAGCTGGAACAACAGTAATACTCACACGACCAGCTGATAGTACTCACACGACCAGCTGATAGTACTTACACAACCAGCTGGAACAATAATAGTACTCACACGACCAGCTGGAACAACAGTAATACACGACCAGCTGATAGTACTCACACGACCAGCTGATAGTACTTACACAACCAGCTGGAACAATAATAGTACTCACACGACCAGCTGGAACAACAGTAATACACGACCAGCTGATAGTACTCACACGACCAGCTGATAGTACTTACACAACTAGCTGGAACAATAATAGTACTCACACGACCAGCTGGAACAACAGTAATACTCACACGACCAGCTGGAACAACAGTAATACTCACACGACCAGCTGGAACAACAGTAATACACGACCAGCTGGAACAACAGTAATACTCACACGACCAGCTGATAGTACTCACACGACCAGCTGGAACAATAACAGTACTCACACGACCAGCTGGAACAATAACAGTACTCACACGACCAGCTGGAACAATAACAGTACTCACACGACCAGCTGGAACAATAACAGTACTCACACGACCAGCTGGAACAATAACAGTACTCACACGACCAGCTGGAACAATAACAGTACTCACACGACCAGCTGGAGGAACTTCAGAGTACTCTGGTCTGGGCGACAGGTTACTTCTCAGTCTGGCAGCATCAACATTTTTTCGTCTGGTATAATACGTGTTCGTCAAGAGTGGAACTTGATTCTCGTACTCCAGGACAGCAAATTGATGTACTCTGTTATCTGCACAGTCAATTCCACCCATAAAGCTCATCCAGAAAGCTCCAGATTTGCTGGAATGAGCACTGATTACAAAGTCCCATCTCTCGCCTGGAATGTACGAGGGATAACTAAATTAATCTCGTTATTCTTCTGTTTTAGACAACGTTATTTTACCAAGGCTGTTAAACTTTTGTTAAAAGCAAGGACGGTACGTAGTTAATGTTAATACAGAATATAATACGTAACAAGAGTCATAACAGCATTCTTTCTTAGTCGAAAGATTAGAGAGGTACATAATGGGTCCAGGGACTGTACCTCAACATTACAGAGGTACATAATGGGTCCAGGGACTGTACCTCAACATTACAGAGGTACATAATGGGTCCAGGGACTGTACCTCAACATTACAGAGGTACATAATGGGTCCAGGGACTGTACCTCAACATTACAGAGGTACATAATGGGTCCAGGGACTGTACCTCAACATTACAGAGGTACATAATGGGTCCAGGTACTGTACCTCAACATTACAGAGGTACATAATGGGTCCAGGGACTGTACCTCAACATTACAGAGGTACATAATGGGTCCAGGGACTGTACCTCAACATTACAGAGGTACATAATGGGTCCAGGGACTGTACCTCAACATTACAGAGGTACATAATGGGTCCAGGGACTGTACCTCAACATTACAGAGGTACATAATGGGTCCAGGGACTGTACCTCAACATTACAGAGGTACATAATGGGTCCAGGGACTGTACCTCAACATTACAGAGGTACATAATGGGTGCAGGGACTGTACCTCAACATTACAGAGGTACATAATGGGTCCAGGGACTGTAGCTTAACATTACAGAGGTACATAATGGGTCCAGGGACTGTACCTCAACATTACAGAGGTACATAATGGGTGCAGGGACTGTACCTCAACATTACAGAGGTACATAATGGGTCCACGGAGTGTACCTCAACATTACAGAGGTACATAATGGGTCCAGGGACTGTACCTCAACATTACAGAGGTACATAATGGGTCCAGGGACTGTACCTCAACATTACAAAGTTACATAATGGGTCCAGGGACTGTACCTCAACATTACAGAGGTACATAATGGGTCCAGGGACTGTACCTCAACATTACAGATGTACATAATGGTACCTGGTACACGACTGGTACCTGGAGTATACCTGAACCAGTACCAGTCTAGTACCAGTACTAGACTGGGTTTGACATTAACTATATTCGTAGACGCAAAAACACACTAATCCCTTACCTGAGATCGTTAGCACTAACCTGAGTAAATAACGAAAGATTTCACTTCAATAGGCACTATAGGCCTACCATCTGTTGCAATGAGAGTGAGTTTGTGTTGCTCGATGGAGATTGTGATGGGACAACTGAGCACTGCGTTACTGATTACTCTCATGCGATACCTGTTACCTGTTGAACACAAGAATAACAGTGAGGGATGTATGGTAACTGTTGTCTGTTGAACACAACAGTGAGGGATGTATGGTAACTGTTGTCTGTTGAACACAACAGTGAGGGATGTATGGTAACTGTTACCTGTTGAACACAAGAATAACAGTGAGGGATGTATGGTAACTGTTGTCTGTTGAACACAACAGTGAGGGATGTATGGTAACTGTTACCTGTTGAACACAAGAATAACAGTGAGGGATGTATGGTAACTGTTGTCTGTTGAACACAACGGTGAGGGATGTATGGTAACTGTTGTCTGTTGAACACAACAACAGTGAGGGATGTATGGTAACTGTTGTCTGTTGAATACAACAGTGAGGGATGTATGGTAACTGTTGTCTGTTGAACACAACAACAGTGAGGGATGTATGGTAACTGTTGTCTGTTGAATACAACAGTGAGGGATGTATGGTAACTGTTGTCTGTTGAACACAACAACAGTGAGGGATGTATGGTAACTGTTGTCTGTTGAACACAACAGTGAGGGATGTATGGTAACTGTTGTCTGTTGAACATAACAACAGTGAGGGATGTATGGTAACTGTTGTCTGTTGAACACAACAGTGAGGGATGTATGGTAACTGTTGTCTGTTGAACATAACAACAGTGAGGGATGTATGGTAACTGTTGTCTGTTGAACACAACAACAGTGAGGGATGTATGGTAACTGTTGTCTGTTGAACATAACAACAGTGAGGGATGTATGGTAACTGTTGTCTGTTGAACATAACAACAGTGAGGGATGTATGGTAACTTTTGTCTGTTGAACACAACAGTGAGGGATGTATGGTAACTGTTGTCTGTTGAACACAACAACAGTGAGGGATGTATGGTAACTGTTGTCTGTTGAACACAACAGTGAGGGATGTATGGTAGCTGTTGTCTGTTGAACACAACAACAGTGAGGGATGTATGGTAACTTTTGTCTGTTGAACACAACAACAGTGAGGGATGTATGGTAACTGTTGTCTGTTGAACACAACAGTGAGGGATGTATGGTAACTGTTGTCTGTTGAACACAACAACAGTGAGGGATGTATGGTAGCTGTTGTCTGTTGAACACAACAACAGTGAGGGATGTATGGTAACTGTTGTCTGTTGAACACAACAGTGAGGGATGTATGGTAACTGTTGTCTGTTGAACACAACAGTGAGGGATGTATGGTAACTGTTGTCTGTTGAACACAACAACAGTGAGGGATGTATGGTAGCTGTTGTCTGTTGAACACAACAACAGTGAGGGATGTATGGTAACTGTTGTCTGTTGAACACAACAACAGTGAGGGATGTATGGTAACTGTTGTCTGTTGAACCCAAAAAAATAAACAGGAAGAAGCATACAATATTTGTTGTCTGTTGAACACTAACAGTTAACAGTAAGAATCAAACAGTATCTGATCAAGGCACATCACTCGCCCATCAGAAACCATTCTGAGTGTCATAATCACTGAGGGTCACAATCACTGAGTGTCACAATCACTGAGTGTCACAATCACTGAGTGTCACAATCACTGAGGGTCACAATCACTGAGGGTCACAATCACTGAGTGTCACAATCACTGAGTGTCACAATCACTGAGTGTCACAATCACTGAGGGTCACAATCACTGAGTGTCACAATCACTGAGGGTCACAATCACTGTCACAGTCACTGTCACAATCACTGAGTGTCACAATCACTGTCACAGTCACTGTCACAATCACTGTCACAGTCACTGTCACAATCACTGAGTGTCACAATCAGTGTCACAGTCACTGTCACAATCACTGAGTGTCACAATCAGTGTCACCGTCACTGTCACAATCACTGTCACAGTCACTGTCACAATCACTGAGTGTCACAATCACTGTCACAGTCACTGTCACAATCACTGAGTGTCACAATCACTGTCACAGTCACTGTCACAATCACTGAGTGTCACAATCACTGTCACAGTCACTGTCACAATCACTGAGTGTCACAATCAGTGTCACAGTCACTGTCACAATCACTGAGTGTCACAACCACTCACTGAGTGATTTCACTGGGTGACTTCAACCACAGGGAGATCAACTGGGAAAACCTGGAGCCACATGGGGGACCCGAACATGGAGATCCAAGATGATGGATGTGGTACTGGAAAACCTCATGCATCAACACGTCAGGGACACTACCAGAGAGAGAGAGGAGGATAAACCAGCAAGACTGGACCTCGTGCTCACCCTGAGTAGCTCAGACATTGAACACATCACATATGAGAGGTCCCTTGGATCTAGTGATCACGTGGCTCTGTGCTTTGAATACATAGTAGAGCTGCAAGTGGAGAGGGTAACAGGAGTTGAATTGGAAAAGCCAAACTATAAAAGGGGGAACTACACAGTTATGAGGTTCAGTGGGACAAAGAATTGGTAGGAAAGTCAGTAAACGAAATGATGGAATATGTAACAACAAAATGCAAGGAGGCAGAGGAAGGGTTTGTTCCCAAGGGCAACAGAAATAATGGGGAGACCAGAACGAGCCCTTGATTTACCCGAAGGTGTAGGGAGGCAAAAACTAAGTGTGCTAGAGAATGGAAAAACTACAGAAGGCAAAGGACCCAGAAAAATAAGGAGATTAGTCGAAGAGCCAGAAACGAGTATGCACAGATAAGGAGTGAGACCCAGAGACAGTACGAAAACAACATAGTATCGAAAGTCAAGTCTGACCCGAAACTGCTGTATAGCCACATTAGGAGGAAGGCAACAGTCAAAGACCAGGTGATCAGGCTGAGGAAAGAAGGTGAGGAACTCACAAGAAATGATCAAGAGGTATGTGAGGAGCTCAACACGAGATTTAAGGAAGTATTTACAGTGGAGACAGGAAGGCCTCTGGGAAGACAGAACAGATGGGGACACCAACAAGTAATATACCAACAAGTGTTGGATGACATACAACCAAGGAGGAGGTGAAGAAGCTGCTAAGTGACCTTGATACCTCAAAGGCGGTGGGACCGGACAACATCTCCCCGTGGGTCCTTAGAGAGGGAGCAGAGATGCTGTGTGTGCCACTAACCACAATCTTCAACACATCCCTTGAAACTGGGCAACTACCTGAGAAATGGAAGACAGCTAATGTAGTTCCCATTTTTAAGAAGACAGAAACGAGGTACTAAACTATAGACCTGTGTCACTGACGTGTATAGTATGCAAAGTCATGGAGAAGATTATCAGGAGGAGAGTGGTGGAGCACGTGGAATGGAACAAGATTATGAACAACAACCAGCACGGATTCATAGAAGGAAAATCCTATGTCACAAACCTTCTGGAGTTTTATAACAAGGTAACAGAAGTAAGACACGAGAGAGAGGGGTGGGTTGATTGCATTTTCTTGGACGGCAAGAAGGCCTTCGACACAGTTCCTCACAAGAGATTAGTACAGAAGCTAGAGGATCAGGCACATATAGTAGGAAGGGCACTGCAATGGATCAGAGAATACCTGACAGGGAGGCAACAGTGAGTCATGGTACGTGATGAGGTATCACAGTGGGCGCCTGTGACGAGCGGGGTTCCACAGGGGTCAGTCCTAGGACCAGTGCTGTTCTTGGTATATGTGAATGACATGATGGAAGGGATAGACTGAGAAGTGTTCCTGTTTGCAGACAATGTGAACTTAATGAGAAGAATTAAATCAGATGAGGATCAGGCAGGAGTCCAAAGAGACCTGGACAGGCTGGACACCTGGTCCAGCAGTTGGCTACTCGAATTTAACCCGACCAAATGCAAAGTCATGAAGATCAGGGAAGGACAAAGAAGACCGCAGACAGAGTATAGGCTAGATGGCCAAAGACTGGAAACCTCACTCAAGGAGAAAGATCTTGGGGTGAGTATAATACCGAGCATATCTCCTGAAGCACACATCAACCAGATAACTGCTGTAGCATATGGGCGCCTAGCAAACCTAAGAATAGCGTTCCGATACCTCAGAAAGGAATCGTTCAAGACACTGTACACCGTGTACGTCAGGCCCATACTGGAGTATGCAGCAACAGCCTGGAACCCACACCTGGTCATGCACGTCAAGAAATTAGAGAAAGTGCAAAGGTTTGCAGCAAGGTTAGTTCCAGAGCTCAGGGAATGTCAAACGAAGAAAGGTTAAGGGAAATCGGCCTGACGACACTGGAGGACAGGAGGTTTAAAAGAGACATGATAACGACATACAAAATATTGCGAGGAATAGATGAGGTGGACAGAGACAGGATGTTCCAGAGATGGGACACAGAAACAAGGGGTCGCAATTGGAGGTTGAAGACTCAGATGAGTCACAGGGATGTTAGGAAGTATTTCTTCAGCCACAGAGTTATCAGGAAGTGGAATAGTCTGGCAAGTGATGTAGTGGAGGCAGGAACCATACATAGTTTTAAGACGAGGTATGACAAAGCTCAGGAAGCAGGGAGAGAGAGGACCTAGTAGCACTCAGTGAAGAGGCGGGGCCAGGAGCTGAGTCTCGACCCCTGCAACCACAAATAGGCGAGTACAAATAGCTGAGTACAATCACTCACTGAGTCCAGATGAATTTAAAGTTCCAGTTAAAAACAGAGACTACTATTAGAGGAGTCACTGTGACCCACGACTCACCTGGAGTCACTGTGACCCACGACTCACCTGGAGTCACTGTGACCCACGACTCACCTGGAGTCACTGTGACCCACGACTCACCTGGAGTCACAGTGACCCACGACTCACCTGGAGTCACTGTGACTCACGACTCACCTGGAGTCACTGTGACTCACGACTCACCTGGAGTCACTGTGACTCACGACTCACCTGGAGTCACTGTAACCCACGACTCACTTGGAGTCACTGTGACCCACAACTCACCTGGAGTCACTGTGAACCACGACTCACCTGGAGTCACTGTGACCCACGACTCACCTGGAGTCACTGTGACCCACGACTCACCTGGAGTCACTGTGACCCACGACTCACCTGGAGTCACTGTGACCCACGACTCACCTGGAGTCACTGTGACCCACGACTCACCTGGAGTCACTGTGACCCACGACTCACCTGGAGTCACTGTGACCCACGACTCACCTGGAGTCACTGTAACCCACGACTCACCTGGAGTCACTGTGACCCACGACTCACCTGGAGTCACTGTGACCCACGACTCACCTGGAGTCACTGTGACCCACGACTCACCTGGAGTCACTGTGACTCACGACTCACCTGGAGTCACTGTAACCCACGACTCACCTGGAGTCACTGTGACCCACGACTCACCTGGAGTCACTGTGACTCACGACTCACCTGGAGTCACTGTGACCCACGACTCACCTGGAGTCACTGTGACCCACGACTCACCTGGAGTCACTGTGAACCACGACTCACCTGGAGTCACTGTGACCCACGACTCACCTGGAGTCACTGTGAACCTGGTGTATGGAATCAACGCTGGTTCTGCTGTGACGTTCTGGTTCTGAAACACCACAACAGTTCTCACAACTCAGGTTTCAGGCTGTTTACTGTAACTGTGTTAATTGGTAATTAATGGTTGTACCAGTTATACGATGGTTGTATTATTTTTATTGTCTGGTATAAGTTGTATATACACTCAGAGGTGTATTTCAGTGTATATATACTGAATAGAGTGTAGCATTGCGACTGGTTCCAGTCATAACTCACCTAGTAAGGTCCCTGACAACTCACCTAGTAAGGTCCCTGACAACTCACCTAGTAAGGTCCCTGACAACTCACCTAGTAAGGTCCCTGACAACTCACCTAGTAAGGTCCCTCACAACTCACCTAGTAAGGTCCCTGACAACTCACCTAGTAAGGTCCCTGACAACTCACCTAGTAAGGTCCCTGACAACTCACCTAGTAAGGTCCCTGACAACTCACCTAGTAAGGTCCCTCACAACTCACCTAGTAAAGTCCCTGATAACTCACGTATTAAGGCCCCTGACGACTCACCTAGTAAGGTCCCTGACAACTCACCTAGTAAGGTCCCTGACAACTCACCTAGTAAGGTCCCTGACAACTCACCTAGTAAGGTCCCTGACAACTCAGCTAGTAAAGTCCCTGATAACTCACGTAGTAAGGCCCCTGACGACTCACCTAGTAAGGTCCCTGACAACTCACCTTGTGTGGTCCCTGACAACTCACTTAGTAAGGTCCCTGACAACTCACCTAGTAAGGTCCCTGACAACTCACCTAGTAAAGTCCCTGATAACTCACGTAGTAAGGCCCCTGACGACTCACCTAGTAAGGTCCCTGACAACTCACCTGGTGTGGTCCCTGACAACTCACTTAGTAAGGTCCCTGACAACTCACCTAGTAAGGTCCCTGACAACTCAACTAGTAAGGTCCCTGAAACTCACCTAGTAAGGTCCCTCACAACTCACCTAGTAAGGTCCCTGACGACTTACCTGGTAAGGTCCCTGACAACTCAAGTAGTAAGGTCCCTGACAACTCAGTAAGGTCCCTGACAACTCACCTAGTAAGGTCCCTGATAACTCACCTAGTGAGGTCCCTCACAACTCACCTAGTAAGGTCCCTGATAACTCACCTAGTAAGATCCCTGACAACTCACCTAGTAAGGTCCCTCACAACTCACCTAGTAAGGTCCCTGACGACTTACCTGGTAAGGTCCCTGACAACTCACCTAGTAAGGTCCCTGACAACTCAGTAAGGTCCCTGACAGCTCACCTAGTAAGGTCCCTCACAACTCACCTAGTGAGGCTCCTCACAACTCACCTAGTAAGGTCCCTGACAACTCACCTAGTAAAGTCCCTGACAACTCACCTAGTAAGGCCCCTGACAACTCACCTAGTAAGGTCCCTGACAACTCACCTAGTGAGGTCCCTCACAACTCACCTAGTAAGGTCCCTGACAACTCACCTAGTAAGGTCCCTGACAACTCACCTAGTAAGGTCCCTCACAACCCACCTAGTGAGGTCCCTCACAACTCACCTAGTAAGGTCCCTGACAACTCACCTAGTAAGGTCCATGACAACTCACCTAGTAAGGTCCCTGACAACTCACCTGGTATGGTCCCTGACAACTCACCTAGTAAGGTCCCTGACAACTCACCTAGTAAGTTCCCTGACAACTCACCTGGTATGGTCCCTGACAACTCACCTAGTGAGGTCTCTGACAACTCACCTAGTAAGGTCCCTGACGACTCACCTGGTAAGGTCCCTGACAACTCACCTAGTAAGGTCCCTGACAACTCAGTAAGGTCCCTGACAACTCACCTAGTAACGTCCCTGATAACTCACCTGGTAAGGTCCCTCACAACTCACCTAGTAAGGTCCCTGACAACTCACCTGGTAAGGTCCCTGACGACTCACCATGTAAGGTCCCTGACGACTCACCTAGTAAGGTCTCTGACGACTCACCTAGTAAGGTCCCTGACGACTCACCTAGTAAGGTCCCTGACGACTCACCTAGTAAGATCCCTGGCAACTCACCTAGTAAAGTCCCTGATAACTCACTTAGGAAGGTCCCTGAGGACTCACCTGGTGAGGTCCCTGACAACTCACCTTGTAAGGTCCCTGATAACTCACCTAGTAAGGTCCCTGACAACTCACCTAGTAAGGTCCCTGATAACTCACCTAGTAAGGTCCCTGACAACTCACCTAGTAAGGTCCCTCACAACTCACCTAGTAAGGTCCCTGACGACTTACCTGGTAAGGTCCCTGACAACTCACCTAGTAAGGTCCCTGACAACTCAGTAAGGTCTCTGGCAACTCACCTAGTAAGGTCCCTGACAACTCACCTGGAAAGGTCCCTCACAACTCACCTAGTAAGGTCCCTCACAACTCACCTAGTAAGGTCCCTGACAACTCACCTAGTAAGGTCCCTGACAACTCACCTAGTAAGATCCTGACAACTCACCTAGTAAGGTCCCTGACAACTCACCTAGTAAGGTCCCTGACAACTCACCTAGTAAGGTCCCTGACAACTCACCTAGTAAGGTCCCTGACAACTCACCTAGTAAGGTCCCTGACAACTCACCTAGTAAGGTCCCTGACAACTCACCTAGTAAGGTCCCTGACAACTCACCTAGTAAGGTCCCTGACAACTCACCTAGTAAGGTCCCTGACAACTCAGTAAGGTTCCTGACAACTCACCTAGTAAGGTCCCTGACACCTCACCTAGTAAGGTCCCTGACAACTCAGTAAGGTCCCTCACAACTCACCTAGTAAGGTCCCTCACAACTCACCTAGTAATGTCCCTGACAACTCACCTAGTAAGGTCCCTGACAACTCACCTAGTAAGGTCCTTGACAACTCAGTAAGGTTCCTGACAACTCACCTAGTAAGGTCCCTGACAACTCATCTAGTAAGGTCCCTGACAACTCACCTAGTAAGCTCCCTGACAACTCAGTAAGGTTCCTGACAACTCACCTAGTAAGGTCCCTGACAACTCACCTAGTAAGGTCCCTGACAACTCACCTAGTAAGGTCCCTGACAACTCAGTAAGGTTCCTGTCAACCCATCTAGTAAGGTCCCTGACAACTCACCTAGTAAGCTCCCTGACAACTCAGTAAGGTTCCTGACAACTCACCTAGTAAGGTCCCTGACAACTCACCTAGTAAGGTCCCTGACAACTCACCTAGTAAGGTCCCTGACAACTCAGTAAGGTTCCTGACAACTCACCTAGTAAGGTCCCTGACAACTCACCTAGTAAGGTCCCTGACAACTCACCTAGTAAGGTTCCTGACAACTCACCTAGTAAGGTCCCTGACAACTCACCTAGTAAGGTCCCTGACAACTCAGTAAGGTTCCTGACAACTCACCTAGTAAGGTCCCTGACAACTCATCTAGTAAGGTCCCTGACAACTCACCTAGTAAGGTCCCTGACAACTCAGTAAGGTTCCTGACAACTCACCTAGTAAGGTCCCTAACGACTCACCTGGTAAGGTCCCTGACCATTGACGATCATTGACTCAGGAGATTCATTACCCCCACCATGTTCCGTCAGGATAAATTTATCCAGCGTTGGAACATGCAACCAGTCTTGCACCTGCAATAGCGACAATGTTGCAAGTTCAAGGAACGGGATTTGTGATTTGAAATCTGCAATTTGAGACTTTCAGACAGAAAGTCTGGGAAAAGATTTTTTTTAGCTAAGATAGGAAACAATTCTTAGGGGAACAGGAGTGAAAAACTGTCGTAAGTAATATATAAGTCACTGCCTCCTGTGTTATGTTCACTGCTGGGCCACTGCCTCCTGTGTTACGTTCACTGCTGGACCACAGCCTCCTGTGTTACGTTCACTGCTGGGCCACAGTCTCCTGTGTTATGTTCACTGCTGGGCCACTGCCTCCTGTGTTATGTTCACTGCTGGGTTACAGTCTCCTGTGTTATGTTCACCGCTGGGCCACAGTCTCATGTGTTATGTTCACTGCTGGGCCACTGCCTCCTGTGTTACGTTCACTGCTGGGCCACAGTCTCCTGTGTTACGTTCACTGCTGGGCCACAGTCTCCTGTGTTACGTTCACTGCTGGGCCACTGCCTCCTGTGTTACGTTCACTGCTGGGCCACTGCCTCCTGTGTTACGTTCACTGCTGGGCCACTGCCTCCTGTGTTACGTTCACTGCTGGGCCACAGTCTCCTGTGTTACGTTCACTGCTGGGCCACAGTCTCCTGTGTTACGTTCACTGCTGGGTCACTGCCTCCTGTGTTACGTTCACTGCTGGGCCACAGTCTCCTGTGTTACGTTCACTGCTGGGCCACTGCCTCCTGTGTTACGTTCACTGCTGGGCCACTGCCTCCTGTGTTACGTTCACTGCTGGGTCACAGTCTCCTGTGTTACGTTCACTGCTGGGCCACTGCCTCCTGTGTTACGTTCACTGCTGGGCCACAGTCTCCTGTGTTACATTCACTGCTGGGCCACTGCCTCCTGTGTTACGTTCACTGCTGGGCCACTGCCTCCTATGTTACGTTCACTGCTGGGCCACTGCCTCCTGTGTTACGTTCACTGCTGGGCCACTGCCTCCTATGTTACGTTCACTGCTGGGCCACTGCCTCCTATGTTACGTTCACTGCTGGGCCACTGCCTCCTGTGTTACGTTCACTGCTGGGTCACAGTCTCCTGTGTTACGTTCACTGCTGGGCCACTGCCTCCTTTGTTACGTTCACTGCTGGGCCACTGTCTCCTGTGTTACGTTCACTGCTGGGCCACAGTCTCCTGTGTTACGCTCACTGCTGGGCCACTGTGTTACTCCTATGTTACGTTCACTGCTGGGCCACTGCCTCCTGTGTTACGTTCACTGCTGGGCCACTGCCTCCTATGTTACGTTCACTGCTGGGCCACTGCCTCCTATGTTACGTTCACTGCTGGGCCACTGCCTCCTGTGTTACGTTCACTGCTGGGCCACAGTCTCCTGTGTTACGTTCACTGCTGGGTCACAGTCTCCTGTGTTACGTT
Organism: Cherax quadricarinatus; assembly: GCF_038502225.1. NCBI lineage: Eukaryota > Metazoa > Arthropoda > Malacostraca > Decapoda > Parastacidae > Cherax > Cherax quadricarinatus. The sequence continues at coordinate 1,432,498 of NC_091391.1, forward strand.
CACTGCTGGGCCACAGTCTCCTGTGTTACGTTCACTGCTGGGTCACAGTCTCCTGTGTTACGTTCACTGCTGGGCCACAGTCTCCTGTGTTACGTTCACTGCTGGGCCACAGTCTCCTGTGTTACGTTCACTGCTGGGCCACAGTCTCCTGTGTTACGTTCACTGCTGGGTCACAGTCTCCTGTGTTGCGTTCACTGCTGGGCCACAGCCTCCTGTGTTACGTTCACTGCTGGGCCACAGCCTCCTGTGTTACGTTCACTGCTGGGTCACAGTCTCCTGTGTTACGTTCACTGCTGGGCCACAGTCTCCTGTGTTACGTTCACTGCTGGGCCACAGTCTCCTGTGTTACGTTCACTGCTGGGCCACAGTCTCCTGTGTTACGTTCACTGCTGGGCCACAGTCTCCTGTGTTACGTTCATTGCTGGGTCACAGTCTCCTGTGTTACGTTCACTGCTGGGCCACAGTCTCCTGTGTTACGTTCACTGCTGGGCCACTGCCTCCTGTGTTACGTTCACTGCTGAGCCACTGCCTCCTGTGTTACGTTCACTGCTGGGCCACTGCCTCCTGTGTTACGTTCACTGCTGGGCCACAGTCTCCTGTGTTACGTTCACTGCTGGACCACTGCCTCCTGTGTTACGTTCACTGCTGGGTCACAGTCTCCTGTGTTACGTTCACTGCTGGGCCACAGTTTCCTGTGTTACGTTCACTGCTGGGCCACAGTCTCCTGTGTTACGTTCACTGCTGGGTCACAGTCTCCTGTGTTACGTTCACTGCTGGACCACAGCCTCCTGTGTTACGTTCACTGCTGGGCCACAGTCTCCTGTGTTACGTTCAATGCTGGGTCAGTCTCCTGTGTTACGTTCACTGCTGGGCCACAGTCTCCTGTGTTACGTTCACTGCTGGGTCACAGTCTCCTGTGTTACGTTCACTGCTGGGCCACAGTCTCCTGTGTTACGTTCCCTGCTGGATCACAGTCTCCTGTGTTACGTTCACTGCTGGGCCACAGTCTCCTGTGTTACGTTCACTGCTGGGTCACAGTCTCCTGTGTTACGTTCACTGCTGGGTCACAGTCTCCTGTGTTACGTTCACTGCTGGGTCACAACCCAGTAAGATCAACTACTACACCCACCTCCTCTCCCAGACTGTACAAATAGGCTGGTAGGCTGGGTACTAGTGCTGCACCTGCCCAGGGGTGCCTCATACCAGTGCTGCACCTGCCCAGGGGTGCCTCATACCAGTGCTGCACCTGTCCTGGGGTGCCCCATACAGAAGTTTAGTGGAGGTGGTTCACCCAGGTGGTGAGTGGTCCAGTGTTGGTATCTACTTCTCTAGTGTTGAACGGAAAGTAGATTTGAGGCAGTGGAATGTCATTGCCAGACAGTTGTCCAGTCACTGTCCTCAGGACAGTGACTGGAACTGACTGTTTACTCAGCCGAGAGCCCAACAGAAGACAGGAGATGACAAGAGGATAATATAGCACTAGAGAAGACAAGACTATAATAGAAGACAATAGAGGATAATAGAAGACAATAGAGGATAATAGAAGACAATAGAGGATAATAGAAGACAATAGAGGATAATAGAAGACAATAGAGGATAATAGAAGACAATAGAGGATAATAGAAGACAATAGAGGATAATAGAAGACAATAGAGGATAATAGAAGACAATAGAGGATAATAGAAGACAGCCAACCCAGTTACAAGACTACATATACTCATTAATTATGAGTTAATAGGTATGATACTGTTGTTAACTTAAAGAGAGTCAGGCCAATCACTAGAGCCTGACTTTCTATACCATACACATGCAAATAATGGCGTCAACTCTCTCCTATTTGTCTACTTTCACCCATATTCTCATACATTATTAATGTCTTTTTCTGATCCAAGTCAACTCTTTTGAACAATATCAAATAATTGGTCTTAAATATCATAGTTTACCCTTTAAGACTAGTTTTCTGTTATTTTGAGACAGAAAACGCAGTATATTTAATGGGTATCTTTTGTATTTCAGGGAACTTGAGAAGACTTGAAATTAGTAACCTAGGACTTATTTCTACTCAGATCCATTGGATCAGAGAGGGGCGAAACGTTGAGCATGTTTCCTTAAACTTTCTGCTCCAGTTTACTTAGTAGTAAGTAGGTATCTGGGTGTTAGTCACCTTACACCTGCTGTCAATATTCACCTAGCAGTTAGTAGGTACCTGAGTGTTAGTTACCTTACGCCTACTATCACTGTTCACCTAGCAGTAAATAGGTACCTGGGTGTTAGTCACCTTACACCTGCTGTCACTGTTCACCTAGCAATAAGTAGGTATCTACCAGAATAACAAAAAAAGCCACAAACAGTGACATATTTCCACTGTGGTCGTCAACAGAGTACACAAAACACTCTACCTGAATAATATGCTGAGGAAGGTCGTAATCATAGGTGTTAAAGTTGGGGTCGTCTTGACTTGGTTGTCGTACAATAATGGCACCATACACACCATCACCTCTCTGCAGCCCTGTGTATACACCATACCTCATACATTCACTGTATACTTGTCCTCCTGTCAAGATTATTTATGTAGTGTGATTGTTGGTAAATCCAGTTGATAAAGATCAATATTGCATAGCAGGTAGGAAGGTCTCTCCTCCCGTCCCAGTAAAACCAGAAGTCTCCCAGTCTCAGTAAAACCAGAAGTCTCCCAGTCTCAGTAAAACCAGAAGTCCCCCAGTCCCAGTAAAACCAGAAGTCCCCCAGTCCCAGTAAAACCAGAAGTCCCCCAGTCCCAGTAAAGCCAGAAGTCCCCCAGTCTCAGTAAAGCCAGAAGTCCCCCAGTCCCAGTAAAGCCAGAAGTCCTCCAGTCCCAGTCAAACCAGAAGTCCCCCAGTCCCAGTAAAACCAGAAGTCCCCCAGTCTCAGTAAAACCAGAAGTCCCCCAGTCCCAGTAAAACCAGAAGTCCCCCAGTCCCAGTAAAACCAGAAGTCCCCCAGTCCCAGTAAAACCAGAAGTCCCCTAGTCCCAGTAAAACCAGAAGTCCCCCAGTCCCAGTAAAACCAGAAGCCTCCCAGTCCCAGTAAAACCAGAAGTCCCCCAGTCCCAGTAAAACCAGAAGTCCCCTAGTCCCAGTAAAACCAGAAGTCCCCAGTCTCAGTAAAACCAGAAGTCCCCCAGTCCCAGTAAAACCAGAAGTCCCCCAGTCTCAGTAAAACCAGAAGTCCCCCAGTCCCAGTAAAACCAGAAGTCCCCTAGTCCCAGTAAAACCAGAAGTCTCCCAGTCCCAGTAAAACCAGAAGTCTTCCAGTCCCAGTAAAACCAGAAGTCCCCCAGTCCCAGTAAAACCAGAAGTCCCCCAGTCTCAGTAAAACCAGAAGTCTCCCAGTCCCAGTAAAACCAGAAGTCCCCCAGTCCCAGTAAAACCAGAAGTCCCCCAGTCTCAGTAAAACCAGAAGTCTCCCAGTCCCAGTAAAACCAGAAGTCCCCCAGTCCCAGTAAAACCAGAAGTCCCCCAGTCTCAGTAAAACCAGAAGTCTCCCAGTCCCAGTAAAACCAGAAGTCCCCCAGTCCCAGTAAAACCAGAAGTCCCCCAGTCCCAGTAAAACCAGAAGTCCCCCAGTCCCAGTAAAACCAGAAGTCCCCCAGTCCCAGTAAAACCAGAAGTCCCCCAGTCCCAGTAAAACCAGAAGTCCCCCAGTCCCAGTAAAACCAGAAGTCCCCCAGTCCCAGTAAAACCAGAAGTCCCCCAGTCCCAGTAAAACCAGAAGTCCCCCGGTCTCAGTAAAACCAGAAGTCCCCCAGTCCCAGTAAAACCAGAAGTCCCCCAGTCCCAGTAAAACCAGAAGTCCCCCAGTCACAGTAAAACCAGAAGTCCCCCAGTCCCAGTAAAGCCAGAAGTCCCCCAGTCCCAGTAAAACCAGAAGTCCCCCAGTCCCAGTAAGTGATATTTGGAGGCAGTTCTTACATCCTTTATGTACATAGTTGCTCTCTTATTGAAGTCAGTTTACCTGGAGTTTACCTGGAGTTTACCTGGGTAAACTCCAGGTAAACTCCAGGTAAACTGATTTGAATATAAGAATATTTAGGAGAGCTTAATTCTATAATATTATTACTAATAATTATTTCATTATTATAAGTATTGAGTTAGTGTTAAATTTAACATACATGTTCCATACGTGTGTGTGTACTTACCTAATTTTGGTTGCAGGGGTTGATTCACAGCTCCTGGCACCGTGTAAAACTACTTACCTACGTGAGAATGGTAGTAGTAGGTACCCGCGTCAGGTACACGGAAGGAGTACCTGAAGTAGGCACCAGGGAGTATGGGACACTGTGTCAGGTTAGGGACACCATCCATGAAGGGAGTACCAGGAGTGCCATGGCCACGGAAGGACTTGACACCTCTCATGGTGACACCGTGCCAGTGTATCGTCAGTACCTCGTCCTCAAAGGAATTCTTAACGTCGACCACAACACGGTCACCCAGACACACCTGTAAGGTCAGGTATCATGCTAACACACCTGTATGTAAGGTCAGGTATTATGCTGACACACCTGTAAGGTCAGGTATCATGCTAACACACCTGTATGTAAGGTCAGGTATTATGCTGACACACCTGTAAGGTCAGGTATCATGCTAATACACCTGTATGTAAGGTCAGGTATTATGCTGACACACCTGTAAGGTCAGGTATCATGCTAACACATCTGTATGTAAGGTCAGGTATTATGCTGACACACCTGTAAGGTCAGGTATCATGCTAACACATCTGTATGTAAGATCAGGTATTATGCTGACACACCTGTAAGGTCAGGTATCATGCTAACACACCTGTATGTAAGGTCAGGTATTATGCTGACACACCTGTAAGGTCAGGTATCATGCTAACACACCTGTATGTAAGGTCAGGTATTATGCTGATACACCTGTAAGGTCAGGTATTATGCTGATACACCTGTAAGGTCAGGTATCATGCTGACACACACCTGTCTGTAAGGTCAGGTATCATGCTGACACACCTGTAAGGTCAGATATCATGCTAACACACACCTGTAAGGTCAGGTATCATGCTAACACACACCTGTAAGGTCAGATATCATGCTGACACACACCTGTAAGGTCAGGTATCATGCTAACACACATCTGTAAGGTCAGGTATCATGCTAACACACACCTGTAAGGTCAGATATCATGCTAACACACACCTGTAAGGTCAGGTATCATGCTAACACACCTGTAAGGTCAGATATCATGCTGACACACACCTGTAAGGTCAGATATCATGCTAACACACACCTGTAAGGTCAGGTATCATGCTAACACACACCTGTAAGGTCAGGTATCATGCTACCACACACCTGTAAGGTCAGGTATCATGCTAACACACACCTGTAAGGTCAGGTATCATGCTACCACACACTTGTAAGGTCAGGTATCATGCTAACACACACCTGTAAGGTCAGGTATCATGCTAACACACACCTGTAAGGTCAGGTATCATGCTAACACACACCTGTAAGGTCAGGTATCATGCTAACACACCTGTAAGGTCAGATATCATGCTAACACACACCTGTAAGGTCAGGTATCATGCTAACACACACCTGTAAGGTCAGATATCATGCTGACACACACCTGTAAGGTCAAATATCATTCTAACACACACCTGTAAGGTCAGGTATCATGCTAACACACCTGTAAGGTCAGGTATCATGCTAACACACACCTGTAAGGTCAGGTATCATTCTAACACACACCTGTAAGGTCAGATATCATGCTAACACACCTGTAAGGTCAGGTATCATGCTAACACACACCTGTAAGGTCAGGTATCATGCTAACACACCTGTAAGGTCAGGTATCATGCTAACACACACCTGTAAGGTCAGGTATCATGCTAACACACACCTGTAAGGTCAGGTATCATGCTAACACACCTGTAAGGTCAGGTATCATGCTAACACACCTGTAAGGTCAGGTATCATGCTAACACACACCTGTAAGGTCAGGTATCATGCTAACACACACCTGTAAGGTCAGGTATCATGCTAACACACACCTGTAAGGTCAGGTATCATGCTAACACACACCTGTAAGGTCAGGTATCATGCTACCACACACCTGTAAGGTCAGGTATCATGCTAACACACACCTGTAAGGTCAGGTATCATGCTACCACACACCTGTAAGGTCAGGTATCATGCTAACACACACCTGTAAGGTCAGGTATCATGCTACCACACACCTGTAAGGTCAGGTATCATGCTAACACGCACCTGTAAGGTCAGGTATCATGCTACCACACACCTGTAAGGTCAGGTATCATGCTAACACACCTGTAAGGTCAGGTATCATGCTAACACACACCTGTAAGGTCAGGTATCATGCTAACACACACCTGTAAGGTCAGGTATCATGCTAACACACACCTGTAAGGTCAGGTATCATGCTAACACACCTGTAAGGTCAGGTATCATGCTGACACACACCTGTAAAGTCAGGTATCATGCTAACACACACCTGTAAGGTCAGGTATCATGCTGACACACACCTGTAAGGTCAGGTATCATGCTAACACACACCTGTAAGGTCAGGTATCATGCTAACACACACCTGTAAGATCAGGTATCATGCTAACACACACCTGTAAGGTCAGGTATCATGCTGACACACACCTATAAGGTCAGGTATCATGCTAACACACACCTGTAAGGTCAGGTATCATGCTAACACACACCTGTAAGGTCAGGTATCATGCTAACACACACCTGTAAGGTCAGGTATCATGCTACCACACACCTGTAAGGTCAGGTATCATGCTAACACACACCTGTAAGGTCAGGTATCATGCTAACACACACCTGTAAGGTCAGGTATCATGCTAACACACACCTGTAAGGTCAGGTATGATGCTGACACCCACCTGTAAGGTCAGGTATCATGCTAACACACACCTGTAAGGTCAGGTATGATGCTGACACACACCTGTAAGGTCAGGTATCATGCTAACACACACCTGTAAGGTGAGGTATCATGCTAACACACCTGTAAGGTCAGGTATCATGCTGACACACACCTGTAAGGTCAGGTATCATGCTAACACACACCTGTAAGGTCAGGTATCATGCTAACACACACCTGTAAGGTCAGGTATCATGCTAACACACACCTGTAAGGTCAGGTATCACGTTATTCTTAACTAATTAGATATGACATGACCTTCTCATACAATAATACACACAGCAAGCCTCTCATACAATAATACACAATAAGCATCAAAGTGGCCCGCTGGCCCGCTGGCCCGCTGGCCCGCTGGCCCGCTGGCCCGCTGGCCCGCTGGCCCGCTGGCCCGCTGGCCCGCTGGCCCGCTGGCCTAAAGGGGGCCGTCGGGCAACTGTAGGGCAAATTTCCGCGCGCGCTCACCCAAAAATCGAAAAATTATGGAAATTGAGTTATATATACCGAAAAATAGCTCAACTCTCTGGCAACACAATGGTGCCAGAATGAATGTTCTACGACGTTTGTACGAGAATTTATAGTCATTTATATCAGGTATGGTGACGGTGATGTTGGTAGCCAGTCTGCTCACGACCCATATATTTTTTGGAGTTTTTTCCTTGTTTTTTATCGCTTTTTCTTGCATTATTGTTTCTAATATAATAACTGACTATTTGGCATCATAAAACAGTAGGTGGAGCTTATACGTAGACTTAGTGCCAACCTGGCACCATCTGGGAACACTGGGCACTGTTCCCGCTCCAGAGAGTGCCAGGAGAAATCACTTCATTATTACGCTTATATCAGCTTATATATCAACTCTACGGCTTATTTGTCTATCAGAATTGATCTAATATGATATAATAAACAGTATAAATAACATACAAACATGTTATATACTCTAGACTGAGTAAAATACGCCATAATATGGCGAGAGATTATCGGGAATATTTCGATATTATTGAGTTACTCCTCTAAATGTCGTATTCTTTGGTCTCTGAGTAAGAGAAAACGGTGTTTTGAAGAGGATAACTGCACTAGAACATCAGTTTACTAAGAAATACACCCAAACAAACGCGATTTTCGCGATTTTTTTTTTTTTTTTATGAGACGGGGGCCGGCCGGCATTCCCGGCCAATATCTCGCAAGTAACTTATTCACCTAAAGTACAAAGTGCTTCCTTTATTACTTAATTAAATGGAATAATATTCACAGAAATTGTAGAATAATGATTTCTCTTATTTCCACCGATGATTTTTTGGAAATATTCCAAATACTTCGGGAGTTATGTGGGAGTAAAGGGCAGATTTTTTTGCAATATTCCAGAAATTAACAAACTTTATTTTTTTGTGAAATAACGATAAGTTTATTTAGAGAAAAGGACTCGCCGAAAATAAGTACAAGCATTGTTCTCTGGGCACCAAGTGTCCACACAACCTTACGTAGTCCCATATAAGAGAAAATTGGGGCACAAGGGCATTTTCAGTAAATCAGTCTTTTCTCAGTTGTTGTTTGAGGTATATTTTTGATAAATATTTTCAGGAAAGAGTGAAAACACTTTGTCTTGTGTACCAAAACTGGAGGAAATCGGACGGTAAACAAAAGAGTTAAAATTTTGCCCGACAGCCCCCTGAAGCTCCCGCTTCACACACCGGGGTCGCGGGTTCGACTCCCGGCGGGTGGAAAACATTTCGACACGTTTCCTTACACCTATTGTCCTGTTCACCTAGCAGTAAGTAGGTACCTGGGTGTTAGTGGACTGGTGTGGGTGGCATCCTGGGTGTTAGTGGACTGGTGTGGGTGGCATCCTGGGTGTTAGTGGACTGGTATGGGTCACATCCTGGGTGTTAGTGGACTGGTGTGGGTCACATCCTGGGTGTTAGTGGACTGGTGTGGGTCACATCCTGGGTGTTAGTGGACTGGTGTGGGTCACATCCTGGGTGTTAGTGGACTGGTGTGGGTCGCATCCTGGGTGTTAGTGGACTGGTGTGGGTGGCATCCTGGGTGTTAGTGGATGCTAGTGGACTGGTGTGGGTGGCATCATGGGTGTTAGTGGACTGGTGTGGGTGGCATCCTGGGTGTTAGTGGACTGGTGTGGGTGGCATCCTGGGTGTTAGTGGACTGGTGTGGGTGGCATCCTGGGTGTTAGTGGACTGGTGTGGGTCACATCCTGGGTGTTAGTGGACTGGTGTGGGTCACATCCTGGGTGTTAGTGGACTGGTGTGGGTCGCATCCTGGGTGTTAGTGAACTGGTGTGGGTGGCATCCTGGGTGTTAGTGGACTGGTGTGGGTGGCATCCTGGGTGTTAGTGGACTGGTGTGGGTCACATCCTGGGGGACCTGGGTGTTAGTGGACTGGTGTGGGTCACATCCTGGGTGTTAGTGGACTGGTGTGGGTCACATTCTGGGTGTTAGTGGACTGGTGTGGGTGGCATCCTGGGTGTTAGTGGACTGATGTGGGTCGCCTCCTGGGTGTTACACAATGGAAATAAGTTAGACAGTCCTCGATGACGCACTGACTTTCTTGGGTTATCCTGGGTGGCTAACCCTCCGGGGTTAAAAATCCGAACGAAATCTTATCTTATCTTATCTTAACGTTATTAATACAAGCCTCTTACGTTCTACGTTATTATAAATGTTATGAATTACAACATTAAATCCTGTAGGTGACAGAGAGAACAGGTAATGTTATATGTGCCACAGCAGTGCCACAGCAGTGTCACAGCAGTGCCACAGCAGTGCCACAGCAGTGTCACAGCAGTGTCACAGCAGTGCCACAGCAGTGCCACAGCAGTGCCACAGCAGTGCCACAGCAGTGTCACAGCAGTGTCACAGCAGTGTCACAGCAGTGTCACAGCAGTGTCACAGCAGTGCCACAGCAGTGTCACAGCAGTGTCACAGCAGTGCCACAGCAGTGTCACAGCAGTGTCACAGCAGTGTCACAGCAGTGTCACAGCAGTGTCACAGCAGTGCCACAACAGTGCCACAACAGTGCCACAACAGTGTCACAACATTGCCACAACAGTACCACAACAGTGCCACAACAGTGCCACAACAGTGTCACAACAGTGTCACAACATTGCCACAACATTGCCACAACAGTACCACAACAGTACCACAACAGTGCCACAACAGTACCACAACAGTGTCACAACATTGCCACAACATTGCCACAACAGTGCCACAGCAGTGTTACTCACCTGTATAGTTGGTCCAGGCAATTGCTTGTTGATCACCAGGATGCGACGTCTCACACCGTCACCAGGAACACACTGAGGTCTCTCACAATCCGTTACGTTCCTGGGACAGTCGTAACACGCCCTGTCGTAACATATACAGTATCAGTTTACTTCATGACATAATAATAGGGAAGCAGTAAGCCCGTAAGGGCCTTACAGCGCCTGGGGAATAAGATGTAATCAATTTCTTAAGAATTAGAGCAAATATTGTGGTTGTAACAATCCACAGGACTCACAGTACTATGGTTGCAACAATCCACAGGACTCACAATACTGGGATTGCAACAATCCACAGGACTCACAATACTATGGTTGCTACAATCCACAGGACTCACAATACTATGGTTGCTACAATCCACAGGACTCACAATACTATGGTTGCTACAATCCACAGGACTCACAATACTATGGTTGCAACAATCCACAGGACTCACAATATTATGGTTGCAACAATCCACAGGACTCACAATACTATGGTTGCAACAATCCACAGGACTCACAATACTATGGTTGCAACAATCCACAGGACTCACAATACTATGGTTGCAACAATCCACAGGACTCACAATACTATGGTTGCAACAATCCACAGGACTCACAATACTATGGTTGCTACAATCCAGAGGACTCACAGTACTGTGGTTGTAACAATCCACAGGACTCACAGTACTGTGGTTGCAACAATCCACAGGACTCACAATACTGTGGTTCCAGGCAAGAAGTTTAGGTTCCAGGCAAGAAGTTTAGGTTTCAGGCAAGAAGTTTAGGTTCCAGGCAAGAAGTTTAGGTTCCAGGCAAGAAGTTTAGGTTCCAGGCAAGAAGTTTAGGTTCCAGGCAAGAAGTTTAGGTTCCAGGCAAGAAGTTTAGGTTCCAGGCAAGAAGTTTAGGTTCCAGGCAAGAAGTTTAGGTTTCAGGCAAGAAGTTTAGGTTCCAGGCAAGAAGTTTAGGTTCCAGGCAAGAAGTTTAGGTTCCAGGCAAGAAGTTTAGGTTCCAGGCAAGAAGTATAGGTTCCAAGGTGAAATGTTCGTCCAACTTTGATCGTCCTGTACAATAAATCTTCAAGAACAACAGAATAAAGGTCTGACCTGGACAGCGTCTGGTAGTCCTGAACATCGAAGTGGAAGTAGCAGGTCTGTGTGTGTCCAGGTACACATTTCCTGTAGCATGTTTTACCTGTCAAAAATACAACGAAAAATACACAATTGAAATCGAAATATATTACGTTTGTAAGCTAATGCATTACTCACATCACAACTAATTTAACATCTTCATTATGCAGCTCATACCCATCCTGTGGGCGGTAGTCAGAAGATTACAGAGGTACATAATGGGTCCAGGGTCTATATCTCAACATGACCGAGGTACATAATGGGCTCAGGGACTGTACCTCAACATTACCGAGGTACATAATGGGTCCAGGGACTGTACCTCAACATTAGAGAGGTACATAATGGGTCCAGGGACTGTACCTCAACATTAGAGAGGTACATAATGGGTCCAGGGACTGTACCTCAACATTAGAGAGGTACATAATGGGTCCAATGACTGTACCTCAACATTACAGAGGTACATAATGAGTCCAGGGACTGTACCTCAACGTTACAGAGGTACATAATGGCTCCAGAGACTGTACCTTAACATTACAGAGGTACATAATGGGTCCAGGGACTGTACCTCAACATTACAGAGGTACATAATGGGTCCAGGGACTGTACCTCAACATTACAGAGGTACATAATGGGCTCAGGGACTGTACCTCAACATTACCGAGGTACATAATGGGTCCAGGGACTGTACCTCAACATTACAGAGGTACATAATGGGTCCAGGGACTGTACCTCAACATTACAGAGGTACATAATGGGTCCAGGGACTGTACCTCAACATTACAGAGGTACATAATGGCTCCAGGGACTGTACCTCAACATTCCAGAGGTACATAATGGCTCCAGGGACTGGACCCCAAAGTTATGATAGCTGAACTGGTTACAAAAGTACTGTGAACTCCAGGCAGATCTGGTCACAATCAGAAGGAGTTTGTCAGCACCAGCGAGCACCGCAAGCACTATACATTACCATATAAATGACAGGGTTACATAAACACAGGAATTGCTGTAACCTTGAAATAACAAAGCAGAGCGGCCGTCTAGTCCCATTGTCAGTCATTTTGTCAATCACAAAATACTTTAATGTAACATTTCGCTAGAATTCACTTACAGAATTACTTTTGTAGGAAAAATTATATACATTATCGTCTTCTAGACAGTATGAATATAGCTGTGTGGTACAATATAGCTATATCAATAATAACACTGCGACTAGCCAAGGACTCAAACCCGTGCTGCTTTCACCCGCCTCATGGTGAGGGAAAACACACGAAGCTCTAACCCACAGGACCACAAGAATCACGCTGTCCACAGGACCATGCAATCCTACAAGAATGACGCACCCAGCCAAGCTGGGTGTGTTACCGTCATCCGAGGACATACAGTGGTGTGGGTGCCTCTGATTGCGTGGTCCTGTGGGTTAGAGCGTCCAGTGTTTTTGCTGACCATGAGGCGGGCCAAAGCAGCATGGGTTCGAGTCCTTGGCTAGTCGCAGTGTTGTTATTGATCAATACCACTCGTTCGTGGTTACAATAATATATATATATATATATATATATATATATATATATATATATATATATATATATATATATATATATATATATATACGTAGTTGGACGAATCTTATTGTAGTCAGGTGGTCCTGTGGTTAACGCACTGGCCTGGAGTGTCACGGCTCACTTATAATGGTTCCAACCCCATCTGTACTGTAGTGTGTGTCTGAAAGTCCTGAGAATGACTGAAGAAAGTACAGTGTTGTAACTATTGTGTGTGTGTGTGTGTGTGTGTGTGTGTGTGTGTGTGTGTGTGTGTGTGTGTGTGTGTGTGTGTGTGTGTGTGTGCGTAACGATACCAGATATAATTGCTAGAGATGTCAGGTAGTGATATCATTTTGTAATATTACATATTTAGGCCTACTGGCCTATGCTAGACAGATCTAACTCACATCTATTCTTGTACATGTCGAAGCTGTGTTTTAATGGTATCCAACGTTCTTACTTCAGTTATTTTACTCGGGAATTATCAAATTATCGGGTTTCTAAATTATTTATCCACATCCTGGTGAATAATACAAAGCCCCAGTGGGTTAATAAGCCACACAGACTGGCTTTTCAAATATTATTTCTGAGAGAGCACCAGATTTATCTTCGACTGATCCCCTCAAACTTTTCCTGATGTTCATTATTCTTCTTCGTATGGGACTGATGAAGTCACCTAGCTGTTGCATACGTGTCAAATTGATCTCAGAACATCTGTATTCAACTTGTACAATCATTCCCGATGGAGTCATCACACCACAATCATCAATCTTCACAATCACCTGCATCATTGCGGCCTCAGTATTCGCTGATCACTGGAGAGTTAGGCACAACACAGCTTATATTTTGTTGTGGCAATGTTTCGCTCTCCAGGAAGCTTGATAAAAGCTCCTGGAGAGCGAAACGTTGCCACAATAAAATATCGTATTAGTACCACTTGTGTCCTTTTACGTAATAAGCGATACCTCGGGTTACGAACTTATTTACCTCCAGAAGGCCGTTCGAGTGCCGTTACCGAACGAATTTGTTCCCGTAAGAAATAATGTAAATCGGATCCCCGAAAATAGACTTTACATAATTGCTCGCATTCTGAGGTGTTCGTAACCCGAGGTACCACTGTATATTGTGGGTAATTCTACAGACATTATTAAATGACGAAGTTGTTTACTGGTGAGTTTAACCCCAACAAATGTAAAGTCACGAAAATCAGGGAAGGGCAGAGAAGACCGAAGACAGAGTACAGGCTAGGTGGCCAAAGACTGCAAACCTCACTCAAGGAAAAGGATCTTGGGGTGAGTATAATACCGAGCATATCTCCTGAGGCGCACATCAGGCAGATAACTGCCGCCTGGCAAACCTGAGAATAGCGTTCCGATACCTCGGTAAGGAATCGTTCAAGACTCTATACACCGTGTACGTCAGGCCCATACTGGAGTATGTAACACCAGTTTGGAACCCACACGTGATCAAGCACGTCAAGAAATTACAAAAAAATGCAAAGGTTTGCAGTATTTGATACCATTAATAATAATAATACATTTATTTACTACCAGTACATGTGCAAGGTATACAAGTACATGTACAAGGTATACAAGTACATGTACAAGGTATACAAGTACATGTACAAGGTATACCAGTACATGTACAAGGTATACAAGTACATGTACAAGGTATACAAGTACATGTACAAGGTATACAAGTACATGTACAAGGTATACAAATACATGTACAAGGTATACAAGTACATGTACAAGGTATACCAGTACATGTACAAGGTGTACAAGTACATGTACAAGGTATGCAAGTACATGTACAAGGTATACAAGTACATGTACAAGGTATACCAGTACATGTACAAGGTGTACAAGTACATGTACAAGGTATACAAGTACATGTACAAGGTATACCAGTACATGTACAAGGTAAACAAGTACATGTACAAGGTATACAAGTACATGTGCAAGGTATACAAGTACATGTACCAGGTATACCAGTACATGTACAAGGTATACAAGTACATGTACAAGGTATGCAAGTACATGTACAAGGTATACAAGTACATGTACAAGGTACACAAGTCCATGTACAAGGTATACAAGTACATGTACAAGGTATGCAAGTACATGTACAAGGTATACAAGTACATGTACAAGGTATACAAGTACATGTACAAGGTATACAAGTACATGTACAAGGTATACAAGTACATGTACAAGGTATACAAGTACATGTACAAGGTATACAAGTACATGTACAAGGTATACAAGTACATGTACAAGGTATACAAGTACATGTACAAGGTATACCAGTACATGTACAAGGTATACAAGTACATGTACAAGGTATACCAGTACATGTACAAGGTATACAAGTACATGTACAAGGTATACAAGTACATGTACAAGGTATACAAGTACATGTACAAGGTATACCAGTACATGTACAAGGTATACAAGTACATGTACAAGGTATACCAGTACATGTACAAGGTATACAAGTACATGTACAAGGTATACAAGTATATGTACAAAGTATACAAGTACATGTACAAGGTATACAAGTACATGTACGAGGTATACAAGTACATGAACAAGGTATACAAGTACATGTACAAGGTATACAAGTACATGTACGAGGTATACAAGTACATGTACAAGGTATACAAGTACATGTACAAGGTATACAAGTACATGTACAAGGTATACAAGTACATGTACAAGGTATACAAGTACAGGTACAAGGTATACAAGTACATGTACAAGGTATACAAGTACATGTACAAGGTATAAAAGTACATGTACAAGGTATAGAAGTACAGGTACAAGGTATACAAGTACAGGTACAAGGTATACCAGTACATGTACAAGGTATACAAGTACATGTACAAGGTATACAAGTACATGTACAAGGTATACAAGTACAGGTACAAGGTATACAAGTACATGTACAAGGTATACAAGTACATGTACAAGGTATAGAAGTACAGGTACAAGGTATACAAGTACATGTACAAGGTATACAAGTACATGTACAAGGTATACCAGTACATGTACAAGGTATACAAGTACATGTACAAGGTATACAAGTACATGTACAAGGTATACAAGTACATGTACAAGGTATACAAGTACATGTACAAGGTATAGAAGTACAGGTACAAGGTATACAAGTACATGTACAAGGTATACAAGTACATGTACAAGGTATACAAGTACATGTACAAGGTATACCAGTACATGTACAAGGTATACAAGTACATGTACAAGGTATACAAGTACATGTACAAGGTATACAAGTACATGTACAAGGTATACAAGTACATGTACAAGGTATAGAAGTACAGGTACAAGGTATACAAGTACATGTACAAGGTATACAAGTACATGTACAAGGTATACCAGTACATGTACAAGGTATACAAGTACATGTACAAGGTATAGAAGTACAGGTACAAGGTATACAAGTACATGTACAAGGTATACAAGTACATGTACAAGGTATACCAGTACATGTACAAGGTATACAAGTACATGTACAAGGTATACAAGTACATGTACAAGGTATACAAGTACATGTACAAGGTATACCAGTACATGTACAAGGTATACAAGTACATGTACAAGGTATAGAAGTACAGGTACAAGGTATACAAGTACATGTACAAGGTATACAAGTACATGTACAAGGTATACCAGTACATGTACAAGGTATACAAGTACATGTACAAGGTATACAAGTACATGTACAAGGTATACAAGTACATGTACAAGGTATACAAGTACATGTACAAGGTATACAAGTACATGTACAAGGTATACAAGTACATGTACAAGGTATACAAGTACATGTACAAGGTATACAAGTACATGTACAAGGTATACAAGTACATGTACAAGGTATACAAGTACATGTACAAGGTATACAAGTACATGTACAAGGTATACAAGTACATGTACAAGGTATAGAAGTACAGGTACAAGGTATACAAGTACATGTACAAGGTATACAAGTACATGTACAAGGTATACCAGTACATGTACAAGGTATACAAGTACATGTACAAGGTATAGAAGTACAGGTACAAGGTATACAAGTACATGTACAAGGTATACAAGTACATGTACAAGGTATACCAGTACATGTACAAGGTATACAAGTACATGTACAAGGTATACAAGTACATGTACAAGGTATACAAGTACATGTACAAGGTATACCAGTACATGTACAAGGTATACAAGTACATGTACAAGGTATAGAAGTACAGGTACAAGGTATACAAGTACATGTACAAGGTATACAAGTACATGTACAAGGTATACCAGTACATGTACAAGGTATACAAGTACATGTACAAGGTATACAAGTACATGTACAAGGTATACAAGTACATGTACAAGGTATACAAGTACATGTACAAGGTATACAAGTACATGTACAAGGTATACAAGTACATGTACAAGGTATACAAGTACATGTACAAGGTATACAAGTACATGTACAAGGTATACAAGTACATGTACAAGGTATACCAGTACATGTACAAGGTATACAAGTATTTGTACAAGGTATACAAGTACATGTACAAGGTATACAAGTACATGTACAAGGTATACAAGTACATGTACAAGGTATACAAGTACATGTACAAGGTATACAGACCATAGCTGACATCAGTGACATACTACTATATAGAAAGTCACTTGTTATGCTGAGCATTTCCCGCAAATTAGGTCAGTTTTGTCCCAGGATGTGACCCACACCAGTCCACTAACACCCAGGATGTGACCCACACCAGTCCACTAACACCCAGGATGTGACCCACACCAGTCCACTAACACCCAGGATGTGACCCACACCAGTCCACTAACACCCAGGATGTGACCCACACCAGTCCACTAACACCCAGGATGTGACCCACACCAGTCCACTAACACCCAGGATGTGACCCACACCAGTCCACTAACACTCAGGATGTGACCCACACCAGTCCACTAACACCCAGGATGCCACCCACACCAGTCGACCCTGCCTCCGTCTTGCCTCCGTCTTGCCTCCGTCCGTTGCCTCCGTCTTGCCTCCGTCTTGCCTCCGTCCTGCCTCCGTCCTGCCTCCGTCCTGCCTCCGTCCTGCCTCCGTCTTGCCTCCGTCTTGCCTCCGTCCTGCCTCCGTCTTGCCTCCGTCCTGCCTCCGTCTTGCCTCCGTCTTGCCTCCGTCCTGCCTCCGTCTTGCCTCCGTCCTGCCTCCGTCTTGCCTCCGTCCTGCCTCCGTCTTGCCTCCGTCTTGCCTCCGTCCTGCCTCCGTCTTGCCTCCGTCTTGCCTCCGTCCTGCCTCCGTCTTGCCTCCGTCTTGCCTCCGTCTTGCCTCCGTCCTGCCTCCGTCTTGCCTCCGTCTTGCCTCCGTCTTGCCTCCGTCCTGCCTCCGTCCTGCCTCCGTCTTGCCTCCGTCTTGCCTCCGTCCTGTCCTCCGTCTTGTCCCTCCGTCCTGCCTCCGTCCTGCCTCCGTCTTGCCTCCGTCCTGCCTCCGTCCTGCCTTCCGTCCTGCCGTCTTGCCTCCGTCTTCCGTCCTTCCTCCGTCGTGCCTCCGTCGTGCCTCCGTCTTGCCTCCGTCTTGCCTCCGTCTTGCCTCCGTCTTGCCTCCGTCTTGCTTCCGTCCTGCCTCCGTCTTGCCTCCGTCTTGCCTCCGTCTTGCCTCCGTCTTGCCTGTCCTGCCGTCTTGCCTCCGTCTTGCCTCCGTCTTGCTTCCGTCCTGCCTCCGTCTTGCCTCCGTCTGCCTCCGTCCTGCCTCCGTCTTGCCTCCGTCTTGCCTCCGTCATTCCTCCGCCTCCGTCTTGCCTCCGTCTTGCCTCCGTCCTTGCCTCCTTCGTCCTGCCTCCGTCCTTCCTCCGTCCTCCGTCTTGCCTCCGTCCGTCTGCTTCTCCTTCAACCGTCCGTCTTGCCTCCGTCTTGCCTCCGTCTTGCCTCCGTCTTGCCTCCGTCCTGCCTCCGTCTTGCCTCCGTCTTGCCTCCGTCTTGCCTCCGTCCTGCCTCCGTCTTGCCTCCGTCTTGCCTCCGTCTTGCCTCCGTCCTGCCTCCGTCCTGCCTCCGTCTTGCCTCCGTCTTGCCTCCGTCCTGCCTCCGTCTTGCCTCCGTCCTGCCTCCGTCTTGCCTCCGTCTTGCCTCCGTCTTGCCTCCGTCTTGCCTCCGTCTTGCCTCCGTCTTGCCTCCGTCCTGCCTCCGTCTTGCCTCCGTCCTTGCCTCCGTCCGTCTTGCCTCCGTCGCCTCCGTCTTGCCTCCGTCCTGTCTTGCTCCGTCTTGCCTCCGTCTTGCCTGCCTCCGTCCTGCCTCCGTCTTGCCTCCGTCTTGCCTCCGTCTTTGCCTCCGTCCTCCGTCCTGCCTGTCCTCCGTCTTGCCTCCGTCCTCCGTCCTGCCTCCGTCTCCGTCTTGCCTGCCTCCGTCTTGCCTCCGTCTTGCCTGTCCTCTGCGTCCGTGCCTCCGTCCTTCCTCCGTCCTGCGTTCGTCTTGCCTCCGTCTTGCTTCCGTCCTGCCTCCGTCCTGCCTCCGTCTTGCCTCCGTCCTGCCTCCGTCCTTCCTCCGTCCTGCCTCCGTCCTTCCTCCGTCCTGCCTCCGTCTTGCTTCCGTCCTGCCTCCGTCCTGCCTCCGTCTTGCCTCCGTCCTGCCTCCGTCATGCCTCCGTCTTGCCTCCGTCTTGCCTCCGTCATGCCTCCGTCTTTCCTTCGTCCTGCCTCCGTCTTGCCTCCGTCTTGCCTCCGTCCTGCCTCCGTCCTGCCTCCATCTTGCCTCCGTCTTGCCTCCGTCTTGCCTCCGTCCTGCCTCCGTCCTGCCTCCGTCTTCCCTCCGTCCTGCCGTCCGTCTTGCCTCCGTCCTACCTCCGTCTTGCCTCCGTCGTGCCTCCGTCGTGCCTCCGTCCGTCCGTCTTGCCTCCGTCCTGCCTCCTCCGTCCTTGTCCCTCCATCTTGCCTCCGTCCTGCCTCCGTCCTGCCTCCGTCTTGCCTCCGTCTTGCCTCCGTCCTGCCCATGTCCTGCCTCCGTCCTCCCTCCGTCCTGCCTCCATCTTGCCTCCGTCTTGCCTCCGTCCTGCCTCCGTCTTGCCTCCGTCTTGCCTCCGTCTTGCCTCCGACCTGCCTCCGTCTTGCCTCCTCCGTCTTGCCTCCGTCCTGCCTCCGTCCTGCCTCCGTCGTGCCTCCATCCTGCCTCCGTCTTTCCTCCGTCCTCCGTCCTGCCTCCGTCTTGCCTCCGTCCTGCCTCCGTCCTGCCTCCGTCTTGCCTCCGTCCTGCCTCCGTCTTGCCTCCGTCTTGCCTCCGTCTTGCCTCCGTCCTGCCTCCGTCTTGCCTCCGTCTTGCCTCCGTCTTGCCTCCGTCTTGCCTCCGTCTTGCCTCCGTCTTGCCTCCGTCTTGCCTCCGTCTTGCCTCCGTCTTGCCTCCGTCTTGCCTCCGTCCTGCCTCCGTCTTGCCTCCGTCTTGCCTCCGTCCTGCATCCGTCCTGCCTCCGTCCTGCCTCCGTCTTGCCTCCGTCCTGCCTCCGTCCTGCCTCCGTCTTGCCTCCGTCCTGCCTCGGTCGTGCCTCCGTCTTGCCTCCGTCCTGCCTCCGTCTTGCCTCCGTCCTGCATCCGTCTTGCCTCCGTCTTGCCTCCGTCTTGCCTCCGTCTTGCCTCCGTCCTGCCTCCGTCTTGCCTCCGTCTTGCCTCCGTCCTGCCTCCGTCCTGCCTCCGTCTTGCCTCCGTCCTGCCTCCGTCTTGCCTCCGTCTTGCCTCCGTCTTGCCTCCGTCTTGACTCCGTCGTGCCTCCGTCCTGCCTCCGTCTTGCCTCCGTCCTGCCTCCGTCTTGCCTCCGTCTTGACTCCGTCCTGCCTCCGTCCTAGCTCCGTCCTGCCTCCGTCTTCCCTCCGTCTTGCCTCCGTCCTGCCTCCGTCCTGCCTCCGTCTTGCCTCCGTCTTGCCTCCGTCCTTCCTCCGTCTTGCCTCCGTCCTGCCTCCGTCCTGCCTCCGTCTTGCCTCCGTCCTGCCTCCGTCCTGCCTTCGTCCTGCCTCCGTCCTTCCTCCGTCCTGCCTCTGTCGTGCCTCCGTCCTTCCTCCATCTTGCCTCCGTCTTGCTTCCGTCCTTCAACCGTCCTGCCCCCGTCCTGCCTCCGTCTTGCCTCCGTCTTGCCTCCGTCCTGCCTCCGTCCTGCCTCCGTCCTGTCTCCGTCCTTCCTCCGTCCTGCCTCCCACAGGATACATACTGGACACATAATTATGAAGACAGACAGCTAGCAGTAAATGACAGCCTGACAGCTGAGGTTCTCATAATAGTCTCCGGATGAAAGACTGTTATACTGTGTGGTACACTACACTGTTATGCTGTGTGGTACACTACACTGTTATATTGTGTGGTACACTACACTGTTATATTGTGTGGTACACTACACTGTTATACTGTGTGGTACACTACACTGTTATGCTGTGTGGTACACTACACTGTTATATTGTGTGGTACACTACACTGTTATATTGTGTGGTACACTACACTGTTATACTGTGTGGTACACTACACTGTTATACTGTGTGGTACACTACACTGTTATGCTGTGTGGTACACTACACTGTTATACTGTGTGGTACACTACACTGTTATATTGTGTGGTACACTACACTGTTATATTGTGTGGTACACTACACTGTTATACTGTGTGGTACACTACACTGTTATACTGTGTGGTACACTACACTGTGTGGTACACTACACTGTTATACTGTGTGGTACACTGCACTGTTATACTGTGTGGTACACTACACTGTTATACTGTGTGGTACACTACACTGTTATACTGTGTGGTACACTACACTGTTATACTGTGTGGTACACTACACTGTTATACTGTGTGGTACACTACACTGTTATACTGTGTGGTACACTACACTGTTATATTGTGTGGTACAATACACTGTTATATTGTGTGGTACACTACACTGTTATACTGTGTGGTACACTACACTGTTATACTGTGTGGTACACTACACTGTTATACTGTGTGGTACACTACACTGTTATACTGTGTGGTACACTACACTGTTATACTGTGTGGTGCACTACGCTGTTATATTGTGTGGTGCACTACACTGTTATATTGTGTGGTGCACTACACTGTTATATTGTGTGGTACACTACACTGTTATACCTGGAGTTTACCTGGAGAGAGTTCCGGGGGTCAACGCCCCCGCGGCCCGGTCTGAGACCAGGCCTCCTGGTGGATCACAGCCTGATCAACCAGGCTGTTGCTGCTGGCTGCACGCAAACCAACATACGAGCTACAGCCCGGCTGATCCGGAACTGTGTGGTACACTACACTGTTATACTGTGTGGTACACTACACTGTTATACTGTGTGGTACACTACACTGTTATATTGTGTGGTACAATACACTGTTATATTGTGTGGTACACTACACTGTTATACTGTGTGGTACACTACACTGTTATACTGTGTGGTACACTACACTGTTATATTGTGTGGTACAATACACTGTTATATTGTGTGGTACACTACACTGTTATACTGTGTGGTACACTACACTGTTATACTGTGTGGTACACTACACTGTTATACTGTGTGGTACACTACACTGTTATACTGTGTGGTACACTACACTGTTATACTGTGTGGTACACTACACTACACTGTTATACTGTGTGGTACACTACACTGTTATATTGTGTGGTACACTACACTGTTATATTGTGTGGTACACTACACTGTTATACTGTGTGGTACACTACACTGTTATATTGTGTGGTACACTACACTGTTATACTGTGTGGTACACTACACTGTTATATTGTGTGGTACACTACACTGTTATATTGTGTGGTACACTACACTTATATTGTGTGGTACACTACACTGTTATATTGTGTGGTACACTACACTGTTATACTGTGTGGTACACTACACTGTTATATTGTGTGGTACACTACACTGTTATATTGTGTGGTACACTACACTGTTATACTGTGTGGTACACTACACTACACTGTTATACTGTGTGGTACACTACACTGTTATATTGTGTGGTACACTACACTGTTATATTGTGTGGTACACTACACTGTTATATTGTGTGGTACACTACACTGTTATACTGTGTGGTACACTACACTGTTATACTGTGTGGTACACTACACTGTTATACTGTGTGGTACACTACACTGTTATACTGTGTGGTACACTACACTGTTATATTGTGTGGTACAATTGTGTGGTACACTACACTGTTATATTGTGTGGTACACTACACTGTTATATTGTGTGGTACACTACACTGTTATATTGTGTGGTACACTACACTGTTATATTGTGTGGTACACTACACTGTTATATTGTGTGGTACACTACACTGTTATATTGTGTGGTACACTACACTGTTATACTGTGTGGTACACTACACTGTTATACTGTGTGGTACACTACACTGTTATATTGTGTGGTACACTACACTGTTATATTGTGTGGTACACTACACTGTTATATTGTGTGGTACACTACACTGTTATATTGTGTGGTACACTACACTGTTATATTGTGTGGTACACTACACTGTTATATTGTGTGGTACACTACACTGTTATATTGTGTGGTACACTACACTGTTATACTGTGTGGTACACTACACTGTTATACTGTGTGGTACACTACACTGTTATATTGTGTGGTACACTACACTGTTATATTGTGTGGTACACTACACTGTTATATTGTGTGGTACACTACACTGTTATATTGTGTGGTACACTACACTGTTATATTGTGTGGTACACTACACTGTTATATTGTGTGGTACACTACACTGTTATATTGTGTGGTACAATACACTGTTATATTGTGTGGTACACTACACTGTTATACTTTGTGGTACACTACACTGTTATATTGTGTGGTACACTACACTGTTATATTGTGTGGTACAATACACTGTTATATTGTGTGGTACACTACACTGTTATATTGTGTGGTACACTACACTGTTATATTGTGTGGTACACTACACTGTTATATTGTGTGGTACACTACACTGTTATATTGTGTGGTACACTACACTGTTATATTGTGTGGTACACTACACTGTTATATTGTGTGGTACAATACACTGTTATATTGTGTGGTACACTACACTGTTATACTTTGTGGTACACTACACTGTTATATTGTGTGGTACACTACACTGTTATATTGTGTGGTACACTACACTGTTATATTGTGTGGTACACTACACTGTTATATTGTGTGGTACACTACACTGTTATACTGTGTGGTACACTACACTTATACTGTGTGGTACACTACACACTTATACTGTGTGGTACACTACACTGTTATATTGTGTGGTACACTACACTGTTATACTGTGTGGTACACTACACTGTTATATTGTGTGGTACACTACACTGTTATACTGTGTGGTACACTACACACTTATACTGTGTGGTACACTACACACTTATACTGTGTGGTACACTACACTGTTATATTGTGTGGTACACTACACTGTTATACTGTGTGGTACACTACACTGTTATATTGTGTGGTACACTACACTGTTATATTGTGTGGTACACTACACTGTTATATTGTGTGGTACACTACACTGTTATACTGTGTGGTACACTACACTGTTATATTGTGTGGTACACTACACTGTTATACTGTGTGGTACACTACACTGTTATATTGTGTGGTACACTACACTGTTATACTGTGTGGTACACTACACTGTTATATTGTGTGGTACACTACACTGTTATACTGTGTGGTACA
Organism: Cherax quadricarinatus; assembly: GCF_038502225.1. Classification (NCBI taxonomy): domain Eukaryota; kingdom Metazoa; phylum Arthropoda; class Malacostraca; order Decapoda; family Parastacidae; genus Cherax; species Cherax quadricarinatus. The sequence continues at coordinate 1,457,154 of NC_091391.1, forward strand.
CTACACTGTTATATTGTGTGGTACACTACACTGTTATATTGTGTGGTACACTACACTGTTATATTGTGTGGTACACTACACTGTTATATTGTGTGGTACACTACACTGTTATATTGTGTGGTACACTACACTGTTATATTGTGTGGTACACTACACTGTTATATTGTGTGGTACACTACACTGTTATATTGTGTGGTACACTACACTGTTATATTGTGTGGTACACTACACTGTTATATTGTGTGGTACACTACACTGTTATATTGTGTGGTACACTACACTGTTATATTGTGTGGTACACTACACTGTTATATTGTGTGGTACACTACACTGTTATACTGTGTGGTACACTACACACTTATACTGTGTGGTACACTACACACTTATACTGTGTGGTACACTACACACTTATACTGTGTGGTACACTACACACTTATACTGTGTGGTACACTACACACTTATACTGTGTACACTACACTTGTGTGGTACACTACACACTAATACTGTGTGGTACACTACACACTTATACTGTGTGGTACACTACACTGTTATACTGTGTGGTACACTACACTGTTATATTGTGTGGTACACTACACTGTTATATTGTGTGGTACACTACACACTTATACTGTGTGGTGCACTACACACTTATACTGTGTGGTACACTACACAATTATACTGTGTGGTACACTACACACTTATACTGTGTGGTACACTACACAATTATACTGTGTGGTACACTACACACTTATACTGTGTGGTACACTACACACTTATACTGTGTGGTACACTACACACTTATACTGTGTGGTACACTACACACTTATACTGTGTGGTACACTACACACTTATACTGTGTGGTACACTACACTGTTATACTGTGTGGTACACTACACAATTATACTGTGTGGTACACTACACACTTGTACTGTGTGGTACACTACACACTTATACTGTGTGGTACACTACACACTTATACTGTGTGGTACACTACACACTGTACTATACACACTAATACTGTGTGGTACACTACACACTTGTACTGTGTGGTACACTACACACTAATACTGTGTGGTACACTACACACTTTATACTGTGTGGTACACTACACACTGTGTGGTACACTACACACTAATACTGTGTGGTACACTACACACTTGTACTGTGTGGTACACTACACACTTATACTGTGTGGTACACTACACACTTGTACTGTGTGGTACACTACACACTAATACTGTGTGGTACACTACACACTAATACTGTGTGGTACACTACACACTTATACTGTGTGGTACACCACACACTTATACTGTGTGGTACACTACACACTAATACTGTGTGGTACACTACACACTTATACTGTGTGGTACACTACACACTTATACTGTGTGGTACACTACACACTTATACTGTGTGGTACACTACACACTTATACTGTGTATACACACTTGTGTGGTACACTACACACTGTTATACACACTGTGTGGTACACTACACACTGTTATATTGTGTGGTACACTACACTGTTATACTTGTGTGGTACACTACACACTGTTATACTGTGTGGTACACTACACACTGTTATATTGTGTGGTACACTACACACTGTTATATTGTGTGGTACACTACACTGTTATATTGTGTGGTACACTACACACTTATATTGTGTGGTACACTACACGCTTATACTGTGTGGTACACTACACACTTATACTGTGTGGTACACTACACACTTATACTGTGTGGTACACTACACACTTATACTGTGTGGTACACTACACACTTATACTGTGTGGTACACTACACTGTTATACTGTGTGGTACACTACACACTTATACTGTGTGGTACACTACACACTTATACTGTGTGGTACGCTACACACTTATACTGTGTGGTACACTACACTGTTATACTGTGTGGTACACTACACAATTATACTGTGTGGTACACTACACACTTATACTGTGTGGTACACTACACACTTATACTGTGTGGTACACTACACACTTATACTGTGTGGTACACTACACACTTATACTGTGTGGTACACTACACACTTATACTGTGTGGTACACTACACAATTATACTGTGTGGTACACTACACACTTATACTGTGTGGTACACTACACACTTATACTGTGTGGTACACTACACACTAATACTGTGTGGTACACTACACACTTATACTGTGTGGTACACTACACACTTGTACTGTGTGGTACACTACACACTTATACTGTGTGGTACACTACACACTTATACTGTGTGGTACACTACACACTTATACCATCATTCACCACTTTCACACCATGTGTACACATTATGTGTAGTGAGGCTGGGTGTATACCTGTGTATATACACTGTGTATATACACTGTGTATATACACTGTGTGTATACACTGTGTATATACACTGTGTATATACACTGTGTATATACACTGTGTATATACACTGTGTATATACACTGTGTATATACACTGTGTATATACACTGTGTATATACACTGTGTATATACACTGTGTATATACACTGTGTATATACCTGTAACAGAATACAAGGAGGCTTACTACCCCCATTGACGTTTTCTGTAACTAGACATTTTGGAGGTGAAAGTTTACCTTCGATACGTCGAAGCATTCCCCAGGTTCCTCTCTTAATATAGTGTTGCAGTGAAAGTGTAAAACGTCCGGGTTTGCCACACCCACTGGAACAATACTGTAACACTGTGTTTCCCTTCTCCAGTGGCGGTATAACAGCGTCTGACGATAGATCATACTGGACTAATTGTTAGTGGTGATAGATCATACTGGAATAATTGTTAGTGGTGATAGATCATACTGGACTAATTGTTAGTGGTGATAGATCATACTGGACTAATTGTTAGTGGTGATAGATCATACTGGACTAATTGTTAGTGGTGATAGATCATACTGGAATAATTGTTAGTGGTGATAGATCATACTGGAATAATTGTTAGTGGTGATAGATCATACTGGAATAATTGTTAGTGGTGATAGATCATACTGGAATAATTGTTAGTGGTGATAGATCATACTGGAATAATTGTTAGTGGTGATAGATCATACTGGAATAATTGTTAGTGGTGATAGATCATACTGGACTAATTGTTAGTGGTGATAGATCATACTGGACTAATTGTTAGTGGTGATAGATCATACTGGACTAATTGTTAGTGGTGATAGATCATACTGGAATAATTGTTAGTGGTGATAGATCATACTGGACTAATTGTTAGTGGTGATAGATCATACTGGACTAATTGTTAGTGGTGATAGATCATACTGGACTAATTGTTAGTGGTGATAGATCATACTGGAATAATTGTTAGTGGTGATAGATCATACTGGACTAATTGTTAGTGGTGATAGATCATACTGGAATAATTATTAGTGGTGATAGATCATACTGGACTAATTGTTAGTGGTGATAGATCATACTGGAATAATTATTAGTGGTGATAGATCATACTGGAATAATTATTAGTGGTGATAGATCATACTGGAATAATTGTTAGTGGTGATAGATCATACTGGAATAATTATTAGTGGTGATAGATCATACTGGACTAATTGTTAGTGGTGATAGATCATACTGGAATAATTATTAGTGGTGATAGATCATACTGGAATAATTATTAGTGGTGATAGATCATACTGGACTAATTGTTAGTGGTGATAGATCATACTGGAATAATTATTAGTGGTGATAGATCATACTGGAATAATTGTTAGTGGTGATAGATCATACTGGAATAATTATTAGTGGTGATAGATCATACTGGACTAATTGTTAGTGGTGATAGATCATACTGGAATAATTATTAGTGGTGATAGATCATACTGGACTAATTGTTAGTGGTGATAGATCATACTGGAATAATTGTTAGTGACGATAGATCATACTGGAATAATTGTTAGTGGTGATAGATCATACTGGACTAATTGTTAGTGACGATAGATCATACTGGAATAATTGTTAGTGACGATAGATCATACTGGAATAATTGTTAGTGACGATAGATCATACTGGAATAATTGTTAGTGACGATAGATCATACTGGAATAATTGTTAGTGGTGATAGATCATACTGGAATAATTGTTAGTGACGATAGATCATACTGGAATAATTGTTAGTGGTGATAGATCATACTGGAATAATTGTTAGTGACGATAGATCATACTGGAATAATTGTTAGTGGTGATAGATCATACTGGAATAATTGTTAGTGACGATAGATCATACTGGAATAATTGTTAGTGACGATAGATCATACTGGAATAATTGTTAGTGGTGATAGATCATACTGGAATAATTGTTAGTGACGATAGATCATACTGGAATAATTGTTAGTGATGATAGATCATACTGGAATAATTGTTAGTGATGATAGATCATACTGGAATAATTGTTAGTGACGATAGATCATACTGGAATAATTGTTAGTGGTGATAGATCATACTGGAATAATTGTTAGTGATGATAGATCATACTGGAATAATTGTTAGTGACGATAGATCATACTGGAATAATTGTTAGTGATGATAGATCATACTGGAATAATTGTTAGTGATGATAGATCATACTGGAATAATTGTTAGTGACGATAGATCATACTGGAATAATTGTTAGTGGTGATAGATCATACTGGAATAATTGTTAGTGATGATAGATCATACTGGAATAATTGTTAGTGACGATAGATCATACTGGACTAATTGTTAGTGGTGATATATCATACTGGAATAATTGTTAGTGGTGATAGATCATACTGGAATAATTGTTAGTGGTGATAGATCATACTGGAATAATTGTTAGTGGTGATAGATCATACTGGAATAATTGTTAGTGACGATAGATCATACTGGACTAATTGTTAGTGGTGATAGATCATACTGGAATAATTGTTAGTGGTGATAGATCATACTGGAATAATTGTTAGTGACGATAGATCATACTGGACTAATTGTTAGTGGTGATAGATCATACTGGAATAATTGTTAGTGGTGATAGATCATACTGGAATAATTGTTAGTGGTGATAGATCATCCTGGAATAATTGTCTTAACTAATTACTCTTCCAACAAGGTGAAAGTTAATTACTTCAGGGTTACATAGCCTCACAGGGGTAGGTTAATTACCCCGGGGTTAATTAACCTCCCGGGGGGGGGAGAGGATAATTGGTCTCAGCTAAAAGTACTAAGGATCACGTTCAGTACGTGATCTTGAAACACAAATACCAGTATAAACATTGTTAATATTACTTTGTGTTGAGTGACATAGAAACACTGTGTTGAGGCTCCAGTGTTGCATAGTGGTAATATAGGGAAAACTAAACTGGGATTCGAACCGTGTTCCAGCTAGGATACTCCTAGGAACACAAATGTAGCTGTGAGAAGGTGTAGTTGTCTTACAGGTTCTAGAGGAGGTGTACTGTATGTATGGTGCGTCTTAATGGTGCTAGGAGAGCTACTGTTAGTGAAATAATGGTCTTGTGCACTCTAGAGAGTGCACAAGACTTACCTGTCTTGTACTTAGATCAGTCGCTGTTAGAGTGCTCATGCTGGGAAATGTCTGGTAGATGTCTACTCTGATTGTCTTACATGTCTGGTAGCTGTCTACTCTGATTGTCTTACATGTCTGGTAGCTGTCTACTCTGATTGTCTTACATGCTGACAATCAGGGGCGGATCTATGATGAATTTAATAAATCTTAAGCTTTAGGGCCCCTAATTCCGGAGGGACCCTAATCCAGGAGGGGCCCAAGAAGCGAGTGTAGTCCCTATTAACCAACCAACCAGAATTAATGACCCTGGTGTAGTAGATAGACTTTAAACCCCATTAACCAACCAACCAGTCTTAATGACCCTGGTGCAGTAGATAGACTTTAAACCCCATTAACCAACCAACCAGTCTTAATGACCCTCGTGTAGTAGATAGACTTTAAACCCCATTAACCAACCAACCAGTCTTAAAGACCCTCGTGTAGTAGATAGACTTTAAACCCCATTAACCAACCAACCAGTCTTAATGACCCTGGTGCAGTAGATAGACTTTAAACCCCATTAACCAACCAACCAGTCTTAATGACCCTGGTGCAGTAGATAGACTTTAAACCCCATTAACCAACCAACCAGTCTTAATGACCCTGGTGCAGTAGATAGACTTTAAACCCCATTAACCAACCAACCAATCTTAATGACCCTGGTGCAGTAGATAGACTTTAAACCCCATTAACCAACCAACCAGTCTTAATGACCCTGGTGCAGTAGATAGACTTTAAACCCCATTAACCAACCAACCAATCTTAATGACCCTGGTGCAGTAGATAGACTTTAAACCCCATTAACCAACCAACCAATCTTAATGACCCTGGTGCAGTAGATAGACTTTAAACCCCATTAACCAACCAACCAGTCTTAATGACCCTGGTGTAGTAGATAGACTTTAAACCCCATTAACCAACCAACCAGTCTTAATGACCCTGGTGTAGTAGATAGACTTTAAACCTCATTAACCAACCAACCAGTCTTAATGACCCTGGTGTAATAGATAGACTTTAAACCCTATTAACCAACCAACCAGTCTTAATGACCCTGGTGTAGTAGATAGACTTTAAACCCCATTAACCAACCAACCAGTCTTAATGACCCTGGTGTAATAGATAGACTTTAAACCCTATTAACCAACCAACCAGTCTTAATGACCCTGGTGTAGTAGATAGACTTTAAACCCCATTAACCAACCAACCAGTCTTAATGACCCTGGTGTAGTAGATAGACTTTAAACCCCATTAACCAACCAACCAGTCTTAATGACCCTGGTGCAGTAGATAGACTTTAAACCCCATTAACCAACCAACCAGTCTTAATGACCCTGGTGCAGTAGATAGACTTTAAACCCCATTAACCAACCAACCAATCTTAATGACCCTGGTGCAGTAGATAGACTTTAAACCCCATTAACCAACCAACCAATCTTAATGACCCTGGTGCAGTAGATAGACTTTAAACTCCATTAACGTAAATAATATTATGATAGAGGAGAGTAGTGGCAGTAAGCCACACTGGCTTTAGTGGCTTATCCAGTATTAATAATATTCTAGGTAAATAACCCCATTAAAGTCTTTTCATGGTTAAATATGTGACCTGTCTAGCATAGGCCAGTAGGCCTGCGGCAGTGCTCCACTACTTCGCAATAAAGAGACCCTTATATCATAAACTAATTTAAAGTTGATCATGAATCATGTGTAACAAAGTTCATAACTTAGCCAGTCATACATAACTGATTAACTTGACTAAATTAAGTTCACCAGACTTTAATATGTAGCCCAGACTCATCCTGTAGGAGGTGCTCTGATTATCGAGGTACATAATGGGTCCAGGGACTGTACTTCAACATTACAGAGGTACATAATGGATCCAGGGACTGTACTTCAACATTACTGAGGTACATAATGGGTCCAGCGACTGTACTTCAACATTACAGAGGTACATAATGGGTCCAGGGACTGTACCTCAACATTACTGAGGTACATAATGGGTCCAGGGACTGTACCTCAAGATTACTGAGGTACATAATGGGTCCAGGGACTGTACCTCAACATTACTGAGGTACATAATGGGTCTAGGGACTGTACCTCAACATTACAGAGGTACATAATGGGTCCAGGGACTGTACCTCAACATTACAGAGGTACATAATGGGTCTAGGGACTGTACCTCAACATTACAGAGGTACATAATGGGTCCAGGGACTGTACCTCAACATTACTGAGGTACATAATGGGTCCAGGGACTGTACCTCAACATTACAGAGGTACATAATGGGTCCAGGGACTGTACCTCAACATTACAGACGTACATAATGGCTCCAGGGACTGTACCTCAACATTACAGAGGCACATAATGGGTCCAGGGACTGTACCTCAACATTACAGAGGCACATAATGGGTCCAGGGACTGTACCTCAATATTACAGAGGAACATAATGGGTCCAGGAACTGTACCTCAACATTACTGAGGTACATAATAGGTCCAGGGACTGTACCTCAACATTACTGAGGTACATAATGGGTCCAGGGACTGTACCTCAACATGACAGAGGTACATAATAGGTCCAGGAACTGTACCTCAACATTACAGAGGCACATAACGGGTTCAGGGACTGTACCTCAACATTACAGAGGCACATAATGGGTCCAGGGACTGTACCTCAACATTACAGAGGTACATAATGGCTCCAGGGACTGTACCTCAACATTACAGAGGCACGTAATGGCTCCAGGGACTGTACCTCAACATTACAGAGGCACATAATGGGTCCAGGGACTGTACCTCAACATTACAGAGGCACATAATGGGTCCACTGACTGTACCTCAACATTACAGAGGCACATAATGGGTCCAGGGACTGTACCTCAACATTACAGAGGCACATAATGGGTCCACTGACTGTACCTCAACATTACAGAGGCACATAATGGGTCCAGGGACTGTACCTCAACATTACAGAGGCACATAATGGGTCCAGGGACTGTACCTCAACATTACAGAGGCACATAATGGCTCCAGGGACTGTACCTCAACATTACAGAGGCACATAATGGGTCCAGGGACTATACCTCAACATTACAGAGGCACATAATGGGTCCACTGACTGTACCTCAACATTACAGACGTACATAATGGGTCCAGGGACTGTACCTCAACATTACAGAGGCACATAATGGGTCCACTGACTGTACGTCAACATTACAGAGGCACATAATGGGTCCAGGGACTGGGCCCCAAGGTTTTGATAGCTGAACCAGGTACAGAGGTAATGAGCTCCAGGAAGATCTGGACACAGTCAGGAGAGAGAGAGATATTAAAGAGTATATTTATAGCAGTTGTGACGCCTCACAGAACATCTGTCTTGTTAAAATCTTTAAATATCTCAAGACTTTTGTGGTGAGGTGAGGTGGTAGGGAAAGTTGTACATTACCAAGGCTGTGTACCACACAGCAGGACACCCTCGACACGCAGCAGGACACCTGCTGATACGCACTGCAGGACACCCTCGACACGCAACAGGACACCTGCTGATACGCACTGCAGGACACCTGCTGATACGCACTGCAGGACACCCTCGACACGCAGCAGGACACCTGCTGATACACACTGCAGGACATCTGCTGATACATACAGCAGGACACCTGCTGATACACACAGCAGGACACCTGCTGATGCAACAAGACACCAGCTGATACACACAGCAGGACACCTGCTGATACACACAGGTCACCTGCTGATACACAGAGCAGGACACCAGCTGATACACACAGATCACCTGCTGATACACACAGCAGGACACCTGCTGATACACACAGGTCACCTGCTGATACACACAGCAGGACACCTGCTGATACATACAGCAGGACACCAGCTGATACACACAGCAGGACACCTGCTGATACACACAGCAGGACACCTGCTGATACACACAGCAGGACACCTGCTGATACATACAGCAGGACACCAGCTGATACACACAGCAGGACACCAGCTGATACACACAGCAGGACACCTGCTGATACACACAGCAGGACACCTGCTGATACACACAGCAGGACACCTGCTGATACATACAGCAGGACACCTGCTGATACACACAGGTCACCTGCTGATACACAGAGCAGGACACCTGCTGATACACACAGCAGGACACCTGCTGATACACACAGCAGGACACCAGCTGATACACACAGCAGGACACCTGCTGATACACACAGCAGGACACCAGCTGATACACACAGCAGGACACCTGCTGATACACACAGCAGGACACCTGCTGATACACACAGCAGGACACCTGCTGATACACACAGCAGGACACCAGCTGATACACACAGCAGGACACCTGCTGATACACACAGCAGGACACCAGCTGATACACACAGCAGGACACCTGCTGACACACACAGTAGGACACCAGCTGATACACACAGCAGGACACCAGCTGATACACACAGCAGGACACCTGCTGATACACAGCAGGACACCAACTGATACACACAGCAGGACACCAGCTGATACACACAGCAGGACACCTGCTGATACACACAGGTCACCTGCTGATACACACAGCAGGACACCAGCTGATACACAAAGCAGGACACCTGCTGATACATACAGCAGGACACCTGCTGATACACACAGCAGGACACCTGCTGATACACACAGGTCACCTGCTGATACACACAGCAGGCCACCAGCTGATACACACAGCAGGACACCTGCTGATACACACAGCAGGACACCTGCTGATACACACAGGTCACCTGCTGATACACACAGCAGGACACCAGCTGATACACAAAGCAGGACACCTGCTGATACATACAGCAGGACACCTGCTGATACACACAGCAGGACACCTGCTGATACACACAGGTCACCTGCTGATACACACAGCAGGCCACCAGCTGATACACACAGCAGGACACCTGCTGATACACACAGCAGGACACCAGCTGATACACACAGCAGGACACCAGCTGATACACACAGCAGGACACCAGCTGATACACACAGCAGGACACCAGCTGATACACACAGCAGGACACCAGCTGATACACACAGCAGGACACCTGCTGATACACACAGCAGGACACCAGCTGATACACACAACAGGACACCAGCTGATACACACAGCAGGACACCAGCTGATACACACAGCAGGACACCAGCTGATACACACAGCAGGACACCTGCTGATACACACAGCAGGACACCAGCTGATACACACAGCAGGACACCAGCTGATACACACAGCAGGACAACAGCTGATACACACAGCAGGACACCTGCTGATACACACAGCAGGACACCAGCTGATACACACAGCAGGACACCAGCTGATACACACAGCAGGACACCAGCTGATACACACAGCAGGACACCTGCTGATACACACAGCAGGTGTGAACTAAGCAGGGTATCAGAGCAGCACAAAACACTGATATAACTAGAAAGAATATAACAAAAAATATATCTAATTCCGACTTCCAGAAAGACAGACCTTGTGTGATGACAGCCAAGAATTTTGAGATGACAGACACGTGATATTGAGATGTGTTATTGTTTAAGGTCTTGGAAACTGACTGTATCACGTCAAGGAAATGACATAGTGTCTTGCAGAGATGTGATAATCGAGAATAAATGTTAGTGGTACATTAATAGCAAGAGAACAATGGCTGGAGACAAGCACTCTCTCTGAGAGTTGGGGAGGGTGGTTGAGCAGTGCTTTAGTGTTAGCTCCTGGTCCTGTGTGCTGCTGCTTCTTCGTTGGCCCTGTCATACCTTAGAGCTACGTAAACATCCTGCACTTCGTTATCAGGGTCATCTCGTTTCCTTATCACACACTAAGACTGAAAAAATACTTCCTGACATCCCTGTGATTCGTCTATGATTTCAACTTCCAAGAATCCTGCAGCTTGTCTTGTATACCCAGTCACAATCTTGGCCAGTATTTAAGCAGACGTAAATTGTAGGCCTGGGTCCAAGAGAACATGTAGGTCTGGGACCAGGAGAACATGTAGGTCTGGGACCAGGAGAACATGTAGGTCTGGGTCCAAGAGAACATGTAGGTCTGGGACCAGGAGAACATGTAGGTCTGGGTCCAAGAGAACATGTAGGTCTGGGACCAGGAGAACATGTAGGTCTGGGTCCAAGAGAACATGTAGGTCTGGGACCAGGAGAACATGTAGGTCTGGGTCCAAGACAACATGTAGGCCTGGGTCCAAGAGAACATGTAGGTCTGGGTCCAAGAGAACATGTAGGTCTGGGACCAGGAGAACATGTAGGTCTGGGTCCAAGACAACATGTAGGCCTGGGTCCAAGAGAACATGTAGGTCTGGGACCAGGAGAACATGTAGGTCTGGGTCCAAGAGAACATGTAGGTCTGGTCCAAGAGAACATGTAGGTCTGGGACCAGGAGAACATGTAGGTCTGGGTCCAAGAGAACATGTAGGTCTGGTCCAAGAGAACATGTAGGTCTGAAACCAGGAGAACATGTAGGCCTGGGACCAGGAGAACATGTAGGTCTGGGTCCAAGAGAACATGTAGGTCTGGGTCCAAGAGAACATGTAGGTCTGGGTCCAAGAGAACATGTAGGTCTGGGTCCAAGAGAACATGTAGGTCTGGGTCCAAGAGAACATGTAGGTCTGAAACCAGGAGAACATGTAGGCCTGGGACCAGGAGAACATGTAGGTCTGGGTCCAAGAGAACATGTAGGTCTGGGTCCAAGAGAACATGTAGGTCTGGGACCAGGAGAACATGTAGGTCTGGGTCCAAGAGAACATGTAGGTCTGGGTCCAAGAGAACATGTAGGTCTGAAACCAGGAGAACATGTAGGCCTGGGACCAGGAGAACATGTAGGTCTGGGTCCAAGAGAACATGTAGGTCTGGGTCCAAGAGAACATGTAGGTCTGGGTCCAAGAGAACATGTAGGTCTGGGTCCAAGAGAACATGTAGGTCTGGGTCCAAGAGAACATGTAGGTCTGAAAAAAGGAGAACATGTAGGCCTGGGACCAGGAGAACATGTAGGTCTGGGTCCAAGAGAACATGTAGGTCTGGGTCCAAGAGAACATGTAGGTCTGGGACCAGGAGAACATGTAGGTCTGGGTCCAAGAGAACATGTAGGTCTGGGTCCAAGAGAACATGTAGGTCTGGGACCAGGAGAACATGTAGGTCTGGGTCCAAGAGAACATGTAGGTCTGGGTCCAAGAGAACATGTAGGTCTGAAACCAGGAGAACATGTAGGCCTGGGACCAGGAGAACATGTAGGTCTGGGTCCAAGAGAACATGTAGGTCTGGGTCCAAGAGAACATGTAGGTCTGGGTCCAAGAGAACATGTAGGTCTGAGTCCAAGAGAACATGTAGGTCTGGGTCCAAGAGAACATGTAGGTCTGAAACCAGGAGAACATGTAGGCCTGGGACCAAGAGAACATGTAGGTCTGGGACCAGGAGAACATGTAGGCCTGGGACCAGGAGAACATGTAGGCCTGGGACCAGGAGAACATGTAGGTCTGGGACCAGGAGAACATGTAGGCCTGGGTCCAAGAGAACATGTAGGCCTGGGTCCAAGACAACATGTAGGCCTGGGTCCAAGACAACATGTAGGCCTGGGTCCAAGACAACATGTAGGTCTGGATCCAAGACAACATGTAGGCCTGGGTCCAAGACAACATGTAGGCCTGGGTCCAAGACAACACGTAGGCCTGGGTCCAAGACAACATGTAGGCCTGGGTACAAGACAACATGTAGGCCTGGGTCCAAGACAACATGTAGGCCTGGGTCCAAGACAACCTGTAGGCCTGGGTACAAGACAACATGTAGGCCTGGGTCCAAGACAACATGTAGGCCTGGGTCCAAGACAACATGTAGGCCTGGGTCCAAGAGAACATGTAGGCCTGGGTACAAGACAACATGTAGGTCTGGGTCCAAGAGAACATGTAGGTCTGGGACCAGGAGAACATGTAGGTCTGGGACCAGGAGAACATGTAGGTCTGGGACCAGGAGAACATGTAGGTCTGGGACCAGGAGAACATGTAGGTCTGGGACCAGGAGAACATGTAGGTCTGGGTCCAAGAGAACATGTAGGTCTGGGACCAGGAGAACATGTAGGTCTGGGACCAGGAGAACATGTAGGTCTGGGACCAGGAGAACATGTAGGTCTGGGACCAGGAGAACATGTAGGTCTGGGACCAGGAGAACATGTAGGTCTGGGACCAGGAGAACATGTAGGTCTGGGACCAGGAGAACATGTAGGTCTGGGACCAGGAGAACATGTAGGTCTGGGACCAGGAGAACATGTAGGTCTGGGACCAGGAGAACATGTAGGTCTGGGTCCAAGAGAACATGTAGGTCTGGGACCAGGAGAACATGTAGGTCTGGGACCAGGAGAACATGTAGGTCTGGGACCAGGAGAACATGTAGGTCTGGGACCAGGAGAACATGTAGGTCTGGGTCCAAGAGAACATGTAGGTCTGGGACCAGGAGAACATGTAGGTCTGGGACCAGGAGAACATGTAGGTCTGGGACCAGGAGAACATGTAGGTCTGGGACCAGGAGAACATGTAGGTCTGGGTCCAAGAGAACATGTAGGTCTGGGACCAGGAGAACATGTAGGTCTGGGACCAGGAGAACATGTAGGTCTGGGACCAGGAGAACATGTAGGTCTGGGACCAGGAGAACATGTAGGTCTGGGTCCAAGAGAACATGTAGGTCTGGGACCAGGAGAACATGTAGGTCTGGGACCAGGAGAACATGTAGGTCTGGGACCAGGAGAACATGTAGGTCTGGGACCAGGAGAACATGTAGGTCTGGGACCAGGAGAACATGTAGGTCTGGGACCAGGAGAACATGTAGGCCTGGGACCAGGAGAACATGTAGGTCTGGGACCAGGAGAACATGTAGGCCTGGGACCAGGAGAACATGTAGGTCTGGGACCAGGAGAACATGTAGGCCTGGGACCAGGAGAACATGTAGGTCTGGGACCAGGAGAACATGTAGGCCTGGGACCAGGAGAACATGTAGGTCTGGGACCAGGAGAACATGTAGGTCTGGGACCAGGAGAACATGTAGGTCTGGGACCAGGAGAACATGTAGGTCTGGGACCAGGAGAACATGTAGGCCTGGGTCCAAGACAACATGTAGGCCTGGGTACAAGAGAACATGTAGGCCTGGGTCCAAGAGAACATGTAGGCCTGGGTACAAGACAACATGTAGGTCTGGGACCAGGAGAACATGTAGGTCTGGGACCAGGAGAACATGTAGGTCTGGGACCAGGAGAACATGTAGGCCTGGGTCCAAGACAACATGTAGGCCTGGGTACAAGAGAACATGTAGGCCTGGGTCCAAGAGAACATGTAGGCCTGGGTACAAGACAACATGTAGGTCTGGGACCAGGAGAACATGTAGGTCTGGGACCAGGAGAACATGTAGGCCTGGGACCAAGAGAACATGTAGGTCTGGGACCAGGAGAACATGTAGGCCTGGGTCCAAGAGAACATGTAGGCCTGGGTCCAAGAGAACATGTAGGCCTGGGTCCAAGACAACATGTAGGTCTGGGACCAGGAGAACATGTAGGCCAGAATGAATACAACAACTAGCTAAGCTGAACGTAAAAGACAGAGTAAAACAGCTGAAGCTAAATCATGTTTATATAATTACTGACAAACAGTGTCCAGAATATCTTGGTGCCAAGTTTATCAAGGTTGAGAACCACAACAATCATAGTACTAGGGGGAGAGAGCACAACATAGTACTAGGGGGAGAGAGCACAACATAGTACTAGGGGGAGAGAGCACAACATGGTACTAGGGGGAGAGAGTACAACATGGTACTAGGGGGAGAGAGCACAACATGGTACTAGGGGGAGAGAGCACAACATGGTACTAGGGGGAGAGAGCACAACATGGTACTAGGGGGAGAGAGCACAACATAGTACTAGGGGGAGAGAGCACAACATAGTACTAGGGGAGAGAGCACAACATAGTACTAGGGGGAGAGAGCACAACATAGTACTAGGGGGAGAGAGCACAACATGGTACTAGGGGGAGAGAACACAACATAGTACTAGGGGGAGAGAGCACAACATAGTACTAGGGAGAGAGAGCACAACATGGTACTAGGGGGAGAGAGCACAACATAGTACTAGGGGGAGAGAGCACAACATGGTACTAGGGGGAGAGAACACAACATAGTACTAGGGGGAGAGAGCACAACATAGTACTAGGGAGAGAGAGCACAACATGGTACTAGGGGGAGAGAGCACAACATAGTACTAGGGGGACAGAGCACAACATAGTACTAGGGGGAGAGAGCACAACATAGTACTAGGGGGAGAGAGCACAACATGGTACTAGGGGGAGAGAGCACAACATAGTACTAGGGGGAGAGAGCACAACATGGTACTAGGGGGAGAGAGCACAACATAGTACTAGGGGGAGAGAGCACAACATAGTACTAGGGAGAGAGAGCACAACATGGTACTAGGGGGAGAGAGCACAACATAGTACTAGGGGGAGAGAGCACAACATAGTACTAGGGAGAGAGAGCACAACATGGTACTAGGGGGAGAGAGCACAACATAGTACTAGGGGGAGAGAGCACAACATAGTACTAGGGGGAGAGAGCACAACATAGTACTAGGGGGAGAGAGCACAACATGGTACTAGGGGGAGAGAGCACAACATAGTACTAGGGGGAGAGAGCACAACATGGTACTAGGGGGAGAGAGCACAACATGGTACTAGGGGGAGAGAGCACAACATAGTACTAGGGGGAGAGAGCACAACATGGTACTAGGGGGAGAGAGCACAACATAGTACTAAGGGGAGAGAGCACAACATGGTACTAGGGGGAGAGAGCACAACATAGTACTAGGGGGAGAGAGCACAACATAGTACTAGGGGGAGAGAGCACAACATAGTACTAATGGGTGAGAGCACAACATGGTACTAGGGGGAGAGAGCACAACATAGTACTAGGGGGAGAGAGCACAACATGGTACTAGGGGGAGAGAGCACAACATAGTACTAGGGGGAGAGAGCACAACATAGTACTAGGGGGAGAGAGCACAACATAGTACTAGTGGGTGAGAGCACAACATGGTACTAGGGGGAGAGAGCACAACATAGTACTAGGGGGAGAGAGCACAACATGGTACTAAGGGGAGAGAGCACAACATAGGACTAGGGGGAGAGAGCACAACATAGTACTAGGGGGAGAGAGCACAACATAGTACTAGTGGGTGAGAGCACAACATGGTACTAGGGGGAGAGAGCACAACATAGTACTAGGGGGAGAGAGCACAACATGGTACTAGGGGGAGAGAGCACAACATAGTACTAGGGGGAGAGAGCACAACATAGTACTAGGGGGAGAGAGCACAACATAGTACTAGTGGGTGAGAGCACAACATGGTACTAGGGGGAGAGAGCACAACATAGTACTAGGGGGAGAGAGCACAACATGGTACTAGGGGGAGAGAGCACAACATAGTACTAGGGGGAGAGAGCACAACATAGTACTAGGGGGAGAGAGCACAACATAGTACTAGTGGGTGAGAGCACAACATGGTACTAGGGGGAGAGAGCACAACATAGTACTAGGGGGAGAGAGCACAACATGGTACTAGGGGGAGAGAGCACAACATAGTACTAGGGGGAGAGAGCACAACATAGTACTAGGGGGAGAGAGCACAACATGGTACTAGTGGGTGAGAGCACAACATGGTACTAGGGGGAGAGAGCACAACATAGTACTAGGGGGAGAGAGCACAACATGGTACTAGGGGGAGAGAGCACAACATTGTACTAGGGGGAGAGAGCACAACATAGTACTAGGGGGAGAGAGCACAACATAGTACTAGTGGGTGAGAGCACAACATGGTACTAGGGGGAGAGAGCACAACATGGTACTAGGGGGAGAGAGCACAACATGGTACTAGGGGGAGAGAACACAACATAGTACTAGGGGGAGAGAACACAACATAGTACTAGGGGGAGAGAGCACAACATAGTACTAGGGGGAGAGAGCACAACATAGTACTAGGGGGAGAGAGCACAACATAGTACTAGGGGGAGAGAGCACAACATAGTACTAGGAGGAGAGAGCACAACATAGTACTAGGGGTAGAGAGAACAACATAGTACTAGGGGGAGAGAGCACAACATAGTACTAGGGGGAGAGAGCACAACATAGTACTAGGGGTAGAGAGAACAACATAGTATTAGGGGGAGAGAGCACAACATAGTACTAGGGGGAGAGAGCACAACATAGTACTAGGGGTAGAGAGAACAACATAGTACTAGGGGGAGAGAGCACAACATAGTACTAGGGGGAGAGAGCACAACATAGTACTAGGGGGAGAGAGCACAACATAGTACTAGGGGAGAGAGCACAACATAGTACTAGGGGAGAGAGCACAACATAGTACTAGGGGAGAGAGCACAACATAGTACTAGGGGGAGAGAGCACAACATAGTACTAGGGGGAGTGAACACAACATGATACTAGGGGGAGAGAACACAACATAGTACTAGGGGGAGAGAGCACAACATAGTACTAGGGGGAGAGAGCACAACATAGTACTAGGGGGAGAGAGCACAACATAGAACTAGGGGGAGAGAGCACAACATAGTACTAGGAGGAGAGAGCACAACATAGTACTAGGGGTAGAGAGAACAACATAGTACTAGGGGGAGAGAGCACAACATAGTACTAGGGGGAGAGAGCACAACATAGTACTAGTGGGTGAGAGCACAACATGGTACTAGGGGGAGAGAGCAAAACATGGTACTAGGGGGAGAGAGCACAACATGGTACTAGGGGGAGAGAACACAACATGATACTAGGGGGAGAGAACACAACATAGTACTAGGGGGAGAGAGCACAACATAGTACTAGGGGGAGAGAGCACAACATAGTACTAGGGGGAGAGAGCACAACATAGTACTAGGGGGAGAGAGCACAACATAGTACTAGGGGTAGAGAGAACAACATAGTACTAGGGGGAGAGAGCACAACATAGTACTAGGGGGAGAGAGCACAACATAGTACTAGGGGTAGAGAGAACAACATAGTACTAGGGGGAGAGAGCACAACATAGTACTAGGGGGAGAGAGCACAACATAGTACTAGGGGTAGAGAGAACAACATAGTACTAGGGGGAGAGAGCACAACATAGTACTAGGGGGAGAGAGCACAACATAGTACTAGGGGTAGAGTGAACAACATAGTACTATGGGGAGAGAGCACAACATAGTACTAGGGGGAGAGAGCACAACATAGTACTAGGGGGAGAGAGCACAACATAGTACTAGGGAGAGAGAGCATAGCATAGTAGTAGGTGGAGAGAGCACAACATAGTACTAGGGGAGAGAGCACAACATAGTACTAGGGGGAGAGAGCACAACATAGTACTAGGGGGAGAGAGCACAACATAGTACTAGGGGGAGAGAGCACAACATAGTACTAGGGGGAGAGAGCACAACATAGTACTAGGGGGAGAGAGCACAACATAGTACTAGGGGGAGAGAGCACAACATAGTACTAGGGGGAGAGAGCACAACATGGTACTAGGGGGAGAGAGCACAACATATTACTAGAGGGAGAGAGCACAACATAGTACTAGGGGGAGAGAGCACAACATAGTACTAGGGGGAGAGAGCACAACATAGTACTAGGGGGAGAGAGCACAACATGGTACTAGGGGGAGAGAGCACAACATAGTACTAGGGGGACAGAGCACAACATAGTACTAGGGGGACAGAGCACAACATAGTACTAGGGGAGAGACCACAACATCTTACTAGAGGGAGAGAGCACAACATAGTACTAGGGGGAGAGAGCACAACATAGTACTAGGGGGAGAGCACAACATAGTACTAGGGGGAAAGAGCACAACATGGTGCTAGGGGGAGAGAGCACAACATAGTACTAGGGGGAGAGAACACAACATAGTACTATGGGGAGAGAACACAACATAGTACTAGGGGGAGAGAGCACAACATAGAACTAGGGGGAGAGAGCACAACATAGTACTAGGGGGAAAGAGCACAACATGGTACTAGGGGGAGAGAGCACAACATAGTACTAGGGGGAGGGATCACAACATAGTACTAGAGGGAGAGAGCACAACATAGTACTAGAGGGAGAGAGCACAACATAGTACTAGGGGGAGAGAGCACAACATAGTACTAGGGGAGAGAGCACAACATAGTACTAGGGGGAGAGAGCACAACATAGTACTAGGGGGAGAGAGCACAACATAGTACTAGGGGTAGAGAGCACAACATAGTACTAGGGGGAGAGAGCACAACATAGTACTAGGGGGAGAGAGCACAACATAGTACTAGGGGGAGAGAGCACAACATGGTACTAGGGGGAGAGAGCACAACATAGTACTAGGGGGAGAGACCACAACATAGTACTAGGGGGAGAGAGCACAACATAGTACTAGGGGGAGAGAGCACAACATAGTACTAGGGGGAGAGAACACAACATAGTACTAGGGAGAGAGAGCACAACATAGTACTAGGATGAGAGAGCACAACATAGTACTAGGGGGAGAGAGCACAACATAGTACTAGGGGGATAGAACACAACATAGTACTAGGGAGAGAGAGCACAACATAGTACTAGGATGAGAGAGCACAACATAGTACTAGGGGGAGAGAGCACAACATAGTACTAGGGGGAGAGAGCACAACATAGAACTAGGGGGAGAGAGCACAACATAGTACTAGGGGGAAAGAGCACAACATGGTACTAGGGGGAGAGAGCACAACATAGTACTAGGGGGAGAGAGCACAACATAGTACTAGAGGGAGAGAGCACAACATAGTACTAGGGGAGAGAGCACAACATAGTACTAGGGGGAGAGAGCACAACATAGTACTAGGGGGAGAGAGCACAACATAGTACTAGGGGGAGAGAGCACAACATAGTACTAGGGGGAGAGAGCACAACATAGTACTAGGGGGAGAGAACACAACATAGTACTAGGGGGAGAGAGCACAACATAGTACTAGGGGGAGAGAGCACAACATAGTACTAGGGGGAGAGAGCACAACATAGTACTAGGGGAGAGAGCACAACATAGTACTAGGGGGAGAGAGCACAACATAGTACTAGAGGGAGAGAGCACAACATAGTACTAGGGGGAGAGAGCACAACATAGTACTTGGGGGAGAGAGCACAACATAGTACTAGAGGGACAGAGCACAACATAGTACTAGGGGGAGAGAGCACAACATAGTACTAGGGGGACAGAGCACAACATTGAAGTAGCCACAGTCAGTGGCCAGGCTTCAAACACCTCTTACTGTTCAGCAATAATGGTTCAAGTAGACAGCCACAAGGTACCTAATACATGTAGGTACAGAAAGGCAGGAGAGTAATTTTTTCTTAGCTAACACACATGTTAATATTAATAACTCATTTTATCTTATTCTTAGTATATCTCCTTAGTATAACAATAAGATATTAAAAGGATCCCGATGGACATAAGACACTTGGATCCTGGTAAGATAGAGGGTTCTACCAAGGTGTACACAGGTGACAAGGTGGGATCCTGGTAAGATAGAGGGTTCTACCAAGGGTGTACACAGGTGACAAGGTGGGATCCTGGTAAGATAGAGGGTTCTACCAAGGGTGTACACAGGTGACAAGGTGGGATCCTGGTAAGATAGAGGGTTCTACCAAGGGTGTACACAGGTGACAAGGTGGGATCCTGGTAAGATAGAGGGTTCTACCAAGGGTGTACACAGGTGACAAGGTGGGATCCTGGTAAGATAGAGGGTTCTACCAAGGGTGTACACAGGTGACAAGGTGGGATCCTGGTAAGATAGAGGGTTCTACCAAGGGTGTACACAGGTGACAAGGTGGGATCCTGGTAAGATAGAGGGTTCTACCAAGGGTGTACACAGGTGACAAGGTGGGATCCTGGTAAGATAGAGGGTTCTACCAAGGGTGTACACAGGTGACAAGGTGGGATCCTGGTAAGATAGAGGGTTCTACCAAGGGTGTACACAGGTGACAAGGTGGGATCCTGGTAAGATAGAAGGTTCTACCAAGGGTGTACACAGGTGACAAGGTGGGATCCTGGTAAGATAGAGGGTTCTACCAAGGTGTACACAGGTGACAAGGTGGGATCCTGGTAAGATAGAGGGCTCTACCAAGGTGTACACAGGTGACAAGGTGGGATCCTGGTAAGATAGAGGGTTCTACCAAGGTGTACACAGGTGACAAGGTGGGATCCTGGTAAGATAGAGGGCTCTACCAAGGTGTACACAGGTGACAAGGTGGGATCCTGGTAAGATAGAGGGTTCTACCAAGGTGTACACAGGTGACAAGGTGGGATCCTGGTAAGATAGAGGGCTCTACCAAGGTGTACACAGGTGACAAGGTGGGATCCTGGTAAGATAGAGGGCTCTACCAAGGTGTACACAGGTGACAAGGTGGGATCCTGGTAAGATAGAGGGCTCTACCAAGGTGTACACAGGTGACAAGGTGGGATCCTGGTAAGATAGAGGGCTCTACCAAGGTGTACACAGGTGTCAAGGTGGGATCCTGGTAAGATAGAGGGCCCTACCTAGGTGTACACAGGTGTCAAGGTGGGATCCTGGTAAGATAGAGGGCTCTACCAAGGGTGTACACAGGTGTCAAGGTGGGATCCTGGTAAGATAGAGGGCTCTACCAAGGTGTACACAGGTGACAAGGTGGGATCCTGGTAAGATAGAGGGCTCTACCAAGGTGTACACAGGTGACAAGGTGGGATCTTGGTAAGATAGAGGGCTCTACCAAGGGTGTACACAGGTGGCAAGGTGGGATCCTGGTAAGATAGAGGGCTCTACCAAGGTGTACACAGGTGACAAGGTGGGATCCTGGTAAGATAGTGGGCTCTACCAAGGTGTACACAGGTGACAAGGTGGGATCCTGGTAAGATAGAGGGCTCTAGCAAGGGTGTACACAGGTGACAAGGTGGGATCCTGGTAAGATAAAGGGCTCTACCAAGGGTGTACACAGGTGACAAGGTGGGATCCTGGTAAGATAGAGGGCTCTACCAAGGTGTACACAGGTGACAAGGTGGGATCCTGGTAAGATAGAGGGCTCTACCAAAGTGTGCACAGGTGACAGTGTGGGATCCTGGTAAGATAGAGGGCTCTACCAAGGTGTACACAGGTGACAAGGTGGGATCCTGGTAAGATAGAGGGCTCTACCAAGGTGTACACAGGTGACAAGGTGGGATCCTGGTAAGATAGAGGGCTCTACCAAGGGTGTACACAGGTGACAAGGTGGGATCCTGGTAAGATAGAGGGCTCTACCAAGGGTGTGCACAGGTGACAAGATGGAATCCTGGTAAGATAGAATGCTCTACTAAAGGTGTACACAGGAGATATAGCAAGGATCCTGGTAAGATAGAGGGCTCTACCAAGGGTGTACACAGGTGACAAGGTGGGATCCTGGTAAGATAGAGGGCTCGACCTAAGGTGTACACAGGTGTCAAGATGGGATCCTGGTAAGATAGAGTGCTCTACCAAGCGTGTACACAGGTGACAAGATGGGATCCTGGTAAGATAGAGGGCTCTACCAAAGGTGCACACAGGTTCATGAAAGGTGCCACAGAGTAGAGGCCTCCATGCTATGGTTTTCTGTATAACCCCAGTAGGTTTAGCGCTTGGTTTTGATTATAACAATGGTAAGAATTACGTAGGCAAACATTACCATGAAACTGCCTGTGATTGACCTTAATATCAGCAGGAATAGGCTTATTTAGGCCTGTTTCTGCTGGCTCAAAACTTTCCAAGGTAACCCATCGATCATTATTACAATTAAAGTCAGTGTTCAACTCACAGTGTTCACTCTTCCCATAATACTGACACATAGGCCTACTCCTACTGGCTTAACTCTTCCAGTAATACTGACACATAGGCCTACTCCTACTGGCTTAACTCTTCCCATAATACTGACACATAGGCCTACCCCTACTGGCTTAACTCTTCCAATAATACTGACACATAGGCCTACCCCTACTGGCTTAACTCTTCCAATAATACTGACACATAGGCCTACCCCTACTGGCTTAACTCTTCCAATAATACTGACACATAGGCCTACCCCTACTGGCTTAACTCTTCCAATAATACTGACACATAGGCCTACCCCTACTGGCTTAACTCTTCCCATAATACTGACACATAGGCCTACCCCTACTGGCTTAACTCTTCCCATAATACTGACACATAGGCCTACTCCTACTGGCTTAACTCTTCCCATAATACTGACCCATAGGCCTACCCCTACTGGCTTAACTCTTCCCATAATAGTGACACATAAGCCTGCCCCTACTGGCTTAACTCTTCCCATAATACTGACACATAGGCCTAACCCTACTGGCTTAACTCTTCCCATAATACTGACTCATAGGCTAGCAGGAACACCCCTAAATAGGCCTATCCCTACTAGTGATACATTAATCTGCCCTTCATGTAGAGTACTAGTGGTGCAATAATGTACCATCATGTAGAGTACTAGTGGTACAATAATGTACCATCATGTAGAGTACTAGTGGTGCAATAATGTACCATCATGTAGAGTACTAGTGGTACAATAATGTACCATCATGTAGAGTACTAGTGGTACAATAATGTACCATCATGTAGAGTACTAGTGGTACAATAATGTACCATCATGTAGAGTACTAGTGGTGCAATAATGTACCATCATGTAGAGTACTAGTGGTACAATAATGTACCATCATGTAGAGTACTAGTGGTGCAATAATGTACCATCATGTAGAGTACTAGTGGTACAATAATGTACCATCATGTAGAGTACTAGTGGTACAATAATGTACCATCATGTAGAGTACTAGTGGTACAATAATGTACCATCATGTAGAGTACTAGTGGTGCAATAATGTACCATCATGTAGAGTACTAGTGGTACAATAATGTACCTTCATGTAGAGTACTAGTGGTACAATAATGTACCATCATGTAGAGTACTAGTGGTGCAATAATGTACCATCATGTAGAGTACTAGTGGTACAATAATGTACCATCATGTAGAGTACTAGTGGTACAATAATGTACCATCATGTAGAGTACTAGTGGTACAATAATGTACCATCATGTAGAGTACTAGTGGTACAATAATGTACCATCATGTAGCGTACTAGTGGTACAATAATGTACCATCATGTAGAGTACTAGTGGTACAATAATGTACCATCATGTAGAGTACTAGTGGTACAATAATGTACCATCATGTAGAGTACTAGTGGTACAATAATGTACTATCATGTAGAGTACTAGTGGTACAATAATGTACCATCATGTAGAGTACTAGTCAATAATGTACTATCATGTAGAGTACTAGTGGTACAATAATGTACCATTCATGTAGAGTACTAGTGGTACAATAATGTACCCTCATGTAGAGTACTAGTGGTACAATAATGTACCATCATGTAGAGTACTAGTGGTACAATAATGTACCATCATGTAGAGTACTAGTGGTACAATAATGTACCATCATGTAGAGTACTAGTGGTACAATAATGTACCATCATGTAGAGTACTAGTGGTACAATAATGTACCATCATGTAGAGTACTAGTGGTACAATAATGTACCATCATGTAGAGTACTAGTGGTACAATAATGTACCATCATGTAGAGTACTAGTGGTACAATAATGTACCATCATGTAGAGTACTAGTGGTACAATAATGTACCATCATGTAGAGTACTAGTGGTACAATAATGTACCATCATGTAGAGTACTAGTGGTACAATAATGTACCTTCATGTAGAGTACTAGTGGTACAATAATGTACCATTCATGTAGAGTACTAGTGGTACAATAATGTACCATCATGTAGAGTACTAGTGGTACAATAATGTACCATCATGTAGAGTACTAGTGGTACAATAATGTACCATCATGTAGAGTACTAGTGGTACAATAATGTACCATCATGTAGAGTACTAGTGGTACAATAATGTACCATCATGTAGAGTACTAGTGGTACAATAATGTACCATCATGTAGAGTACTAGTGGTACAATAATGTACCATCATGTAGAGTACTAGTGGTACAATAATCTACCTTCATGTAGAGTACTAGTGGTACAATAATGTACCATCATGTAGAGTACTAGTGGTACAATAATGTACCATCATGTAGAGTACTAGTGGTACAATAATGTACCATCATGTAGAGTACTAGTGGTACAATAATGTACCATCATGTAGAGTACTAGTGGTACAATAATGTACCATCATGTAGAGTACTAGTGGTACAATAATGTACCATTCATGTAGAGTACTAGTGGTACAATAATGTACCATTCATGTAGAGTACTAGTGGTACAATAATGTACCATCATGTAGAGTACTAGTGGTACAATAATGTACCATCATGTAGAGTACTAGTGGTACAATAATGTACCATCATGTAGAGTACTAGTGGTACAATAATGTACCATTCATGTAGAGTACTAGTGGTACAATAATGTACCATCATGTAGAGTACTAGTGGTACAATAATGTACCATTCATGTAGAGTACTAGTGGTACAATAATGTACCATCATGTAGAGTACTAGTGGTACAATAATCTACCATTCATGTAGAGTACTAGTGGTACAATAATGTACCCATGTAGAGTACATGTAGAGTACTAGTGGTACAATAATGTACCATTCATGTAGAGTACTAGTGGTACAATAATCTGCCCTTCATGTAGAGTACTAGTGGTACAATAATCTACCATCATGTAGAGTACTAGTGGTACAATAATGTACCTTCATGTAGAGTACTAGTGGTACAATAATGTACCATCATGTAGAGTACTAGTGGTACAATAATGTACCATCATGTAGAGTACTAGTGGTACAATAATGTACCATCATGTAGAGTACTAGTGGTACAATAATCTACCATCATGTAGAGTACTAGTGGTACAATAATGTACCATCATGTAGAGTACTAGTGGTACAATAATCTGCCATTCATGTAGAGTACTAGTGGTACAATTATGTACCATCATGTAGAGTACTAGTGGTACAATAATCTACCATCATGTAGAGTACTAGTGGTACAATAATCTACCATCATGTAGAGTACTAGTGGTACAATAATCTACCATCATGTAGAGTACTAGTGGTACAATAATGTAACTTCATGTAGAGTACTAGTGGTACAATAATCTGCCATCATGTAGAGTACTAGTGGTACAATAATGTACCATCATGTAGAGTACTAGTGGTACAATAATGTACCATCATGTAGAGTACTAGTGGTACAATAATCTACCATCATGTAGAGTACTAGTGGTACAATAATGTACCTTCATGTAGAGTACTAGTGGTACAATAATCTACCTTCATGTAGAGTACTAGTGGTACAATAATGTACCATCATGTAGAGTACTAGTGGTACAATAATGTACCTTCATGTAGAGTACTAGTGGTACAATAATGTACCATCATGTAGAGTACTTGTGGTACAATAATGTACCCTCATGTAGAGTACTAGTGGTACAATAATGTACCATCATGTAGAGTACTAGTGGTACAATAATCTACCATCATGTAGAGTACTAGTGGTACAATAATCTACCATCATGTAGAGTACTAGTGGTACAATAATGTACCTTCATGTAGAGTACTAGTGGTACAATAATGTACCATCATGTAGAGTACTAGTGGTACAATAATGTACCTTCATGTAGAGTACTAGTGGTACAATAATGTACCTTCATGTAGAGTACTAGTGGTACAATAATCTACCTTCATGTAGAGTACTAGTGGTACAATAATGTACCTTCATGTAGAGTACTAGTGGTACAATAATGTACCATCATGTAGAGTACTAGTGGTACAATAATCTACCTTCATGTAGAGTACTAGTGGTACAATAATGTACCATCATGTAGAGTACTAATGGTACAATAATGTACCATCATGTAGAGTACTAATGGTACAATAATGTTCCATCATGTAGAGTACTAGTGGTACAATAATCTACCTTCATGTAGAGTACTAGTGGTACAATAATGTACCATCATGTAGAGTACTAGTGGTACAATAATGTACCTTCATGTAGAGTACTAGTGGTACAATAATGTACCATCATGTAGAGTACTAGTGGTACAATAATGTACCTTCATGTAGAGTACTAGTGGTACAATAATGTACCATCATGTAGAGTACTAGTGGTACAATAATGTACCATCATGTAGAGTACTAGTGGTACAATAATGTACCTATCATGTAGAGTACTAGTGGTACAATAATGTACCATCATGTAGAGTACTAGTGGTACAATAATCTACCTTCATGTAGAGTACTAGTGGTACAATAATGTACCATCATGTAGAGTACTAGTGGTACAATAATGTACCATCATGTAGAGTACTAGTGGTACAATAATGTACCATCATGTAGAGTACTAGTGGTACAATAATGTACCATCATGTAGAGTACTAGTGGTACAATAATGTACCATCATGTAGAGTACTAGTGGTACAATAATGTACCATCATGTAGAGTACTAGTGGTACAATAATGTACCATCATGTAGAGTACTAGTGGTACAATAATGTACCATCATGTAGAGTACTAGTGGTACAATAATCTGTACCATCATGTAGAGTACTAGTGGTACAATAATGTACCATCATGTAGAGTACTAGTGGTACAATAATGTACCATCATGTAGAGTACTAGTGGTACAATAATGTACCATCATGTAGAGTACTAGTGGTACAATACTGTACCATCATGTAGAGTACTAGTGGTACAATAATGTACCATCATGTAGAGTACTAGTGGTACAATAATGTACCATCATGTAGAGTACTAGTGGTACAATAATGTACCATCATGTAGAGTACTAGTGGTACAATAATGTACCATCATGTAGAGTACTAGTGGTACAATAATCTACTTTCATGTAGAGTACTAGTGGTACAATACTGTACCATCATGTAGAGTACTAGTGGTACAATAATCTACCATCATGTAGAGTACTAGTGGTACAATAATGTACCATCATGTAGAGTACTAGTGGTACAATAATCTACCATCATGTAGAGTACTAGTGGTACAATAATGCACCATCATGTAGAGTACTAGTGTAGAGTACTAGTGGTACAATAATGTACCATCATGTAGAGTACTAGTGGTACAATAATGTACCATCATGTAGAGTACTAGTGGTACAATAATGTACCTTCATGTAGAGTACTAGTGGTACAATAATCTACCTTCATGTAGAGTACTAGTGGTACAATAATCTACCTTCATGTAGAGTACTAGTGGTACAATAATGTACCATCATGTAGAGTACTAGTGGTACAATAATCGACTTTCATGTAGAGTACTAGTGGTACAATAATGTACCATCATGTAGAGTACTAGTGGTACAATAATCTACCTTCATGTAGAGTACTAGTGGTACAATAATGTACCATCATGTAGAGTACTAGTGGTACAATAATGTACCTTCATGTAGAGTACTAGTGGTACAATAATGTACCATCATGTAGAGTACTAGTGGTACAATAATGTACCTTCATGTAGAGTACTAGTGGTACAATAATGTACCTTCATGTAGAGTACTAGTGGTACAATAATGTACCTTCATGTAGAGTACTAGTGGTACAATAATGTACCTTCATGTAGAGTACTAGTGGTACAATAATCTACCATCATGTAGAGTACTAGTGGTACAATAATGTACCATCATGTAGAGTACTAGTGGTACAATAATGTACCATCATGTAGAGTACTAGTGGTACAATAATCTACCTTCATGTAGAGTACTAGTGGTACAATAATGTACCTTCATGTAGAGTACTAGTGGTACAATAATGTACCTTCATGTAGAGTACTAGTGGTACAATAATGTACCTTCATGTAGAGTACTAGTGGTACAATAATCTACCTTCATGTAGAGTACTAGTGGTACAATAATGTACCTTCATGTAGAGTACTAGTGGTACAATAATGTACCTTCATGTAGAGTACTAGTGGTACAATAATGTACCATCATGTAGAGTACTAGTGGTACAATAATGCACCATCATGTAGAGTACTAGTGGTACAATAATGTACCATCATGTAGAGTACTAGTGGTACAATAATCTACCATCATGTAGAGTACTAGTGGTACAATAATCTACCATCATGTAGAGTACTAGTGGTACAATAATGTACCTTCATGTAGAGTACTAGTGGTACAATAATGTACCTTCATGTAGAGTACTAGTAGTACAATAATGTACCTTCATGTAGAGTACTAGTGGTACAATAATGTACCATCATGTAGAGTACTAGTGGTACAATAATCTACCATCATGTAGAGTACTAGTGGTACAATAATCTGTCCTTCATGTAGAGTACTAGTGGTACAATAATGTACCTTCATGTAGAGTACTAGTGGTACAATAATCTACCTTCATGTAGAGTACTAGTGGTACAATAATGTACCTTCATGTAGAGTACTAGTGGTACAATAATCTACCTTCATGTAGAGTACTAGTGGTACAATAATCTACCTTCATGTAGAGTACTAGTGGTACAATAATGTACCATCATGTAGAGTACTAGTGGTACAATAATGTACCATCATGTAGAGTACTAGTGGTACAATAATGTACCTTCATGTAGAGTACTAGTGGTACAATAATCTACCATCATGTAGAGTACTAGTGGTACAATAATGTACCTTCATGTAGAGTACTAGTGGTACAATAATCTACCATCATGTAGAGTACTAGTGGTATAATAATGTACCATCATGTAGAGTACTAGTGGTACAATAATCTACCTTCATGTAGAGTACTAGTGGTACAATAATGTACCATCATGTAGAGTACTAGTGGTATAATAATGTACCATCATGTAGAGTACTAGTGGTACAATAATGTACCATCATGTAGAGTACTAGTGGTACAATATTGTACCTTCATGTAGAGTACTAGTGGTACAGTAATGTACCTTCATGTAGAGTACTAGTGGTACAATAATGTACCATCATGTAGAGTACTAGTGGTACAATAATGTACCATCATGTAGAGTACTAGTGGTACAATACTGTTTACCTGGAGTTTACCTGGAGAGAGTTCCGGGGGTCAACGCCCCCGCGGCCCGGTCTGAGACCAGGCCTCCTGACTGTTTACCTGGAGTTTACCTGGAGAGAGTTCCGGGGGTCAACGCCCCCGCGGCCCGGTCTGAGACCAGGCCTCCTGGTGGATCAGAGCCTGATCAACCAGGCTGTTGCTGCTGGCTGCACGCAAACCAACATACGAGCCACAGCCCGGCTGATCCGGAACTGACTTTAGGTGCTTGTCCAGTGCCAGCTTGAAGACTGCCAGGGGTCTGTTGGTAATCCCCCTTATGTGTGCTGGGAGGCAGTTGAACAGTCTCGGGCCCCTGACACTTATTGTATGGTCTCTTAACGTGCTAGTGACACCCCTGCTTTTCATTGGGGGGATGGTGCATCGTCTGCCAAGTCTTTTGCTTTCGTAGTGGGTGATTTTCGTGTGCAAGTTCGGTACTAGTCCCTCTAGGATTTTCCAGGTGTATATAATCATGTATCTCTCCCTCCTGCGTTCCAGGGAATACAGGTTTAGGAACCTCAAGCGCTCCCAATAATTGAGGTGTTTTATCTCCGTTATGCGCGCCGTGAAAGTTCTCTGTACATTTTCTAGGTCGGCAATTTCACCTGCCTTGAAAGGTGCTGTTAGTGTGCAGCAATATTCCAGCCTAGATAGAACAAGTGACCTGAAGAGTGTCATCATGGGCTTGGCCTCCCTAGTTTTGAAGGTTCTCATTATCCATCCTGTCATTTTTCTAGCAGATGCGATTGATACAATGTTATGGTCCTTGAAGGTGAGATCCTCCGACATAATCACTCCCAGGTCTTTGACGTTGGTGTTTCGCTCTATTTTGTGGCCAGAATTTGTTTTGTACTCTGATGAAGATTTAATTTCCTCATGTTTACCATATCTGAGTAATTGAAATTTCTCATCGTTGAACTTCATATTGTTTTCTGCAGCCCACTGAAAGATTTGGTTGATGTCTGCCTGGAGCTTTGCAGTGTCTGCAATGGAAGACACTGTCATGCAGATTCGGGTGTCATCTGCAAAGGAAGACACGGTGCTGTGGCTGACATCCTTGTCTATGTCGGATATAAGGATGAGGAACAAGATGGGAGCGAGTACTGTGCCTTGTGGAACAGAGCTTTTCACCGTAGCTGCCTCGGACTTTACTCTGTTGACGACTACTCTCTGTGTTCTGTTAGTGAGGAAATTATAGATCCATCGACCGACTTTTCCTGTTATTCCTTTAGCACGCATTTTGTGTGCTATTACGCCATGGTCACACTTGTCGAAGGCTTTTGCAAAGTCTGTATATATTACATCTGCATTCTTTTTGTCTTCTAGTGCATTTAGGACCTTGTCGTAGTGGTCCAATAGTTGAGACAGACAGGAGCGACCTGTTCTAAACCCATGTTGCCCTGGGTTGTGTAACTGATGGGTTTCTAGATGGGTGGTGATCTTGCTTCTTAGGACCCTTTCAAAGATTTTTATGAAATGGGATGTTAGTGCTATTGGTCTGTAGTTCCTTGCTGTTGCTTTACTGCCCCCTTTGTGGAGTGGGGCTATGTCTGTTGTTTTTAGTAACTGTGGGACGACCCCCGTGTCCATGCTCCCTCTCCATAGGATGGAAAAGGCTCGTGATAGGGGCTTCTTGCAGTTCTTGATGAACACAGAGTTCCATGAGTCTGGCCCTGGGGCAGAGTGCATGGGCATGTCATTTATCGCCTGTTCGAAGTCATTTGGTGTCAGGATAACATCGGATAGGCTTGTGTTAATCAAATTTTGTGGCTCTCTCATAAAAAATTCATTTTGATCTTCGACTCTCAGTCTGGTTAGCGGCTTGCTAAAAACTGAGTCATATTGGGACTTGAGTAGCTCACTCATTTCCTTGTTGTCATCTGTGTAGGACCCATCTTGTTTAAGTAGGGGCCCAATACTGGACGTTGTTCTCGATTTTGATTTGGCATAGGAGAAGAAATACTTTGGGTTTCTTTCGATTTCATTTATGGCTTTTAGTTCTTCCCGCGATTCCTGACTCCTAAAGGATTCTTTTAGCTTAAGTTCGATGCTTGCTATTTCTCTGACCAGTGTCTCCCTACGCATTTCAGATATATTGACCTCTTTTAGCCGCTCTGTTATTCTTTTCCGTCGCCTGTAAAGGGAGCGCCTGTCTCTTTCTATTTTACATCTACTCCTCCTTTTTCTTAGAGGAATAAGCCATGTGCATACATCGAGTGCTACCGAGTTAATCTGTACCATCATGTAGAGTACTAGTGGTACAATAATGTACCATCATGTAGAGTACTAGTGGTACAATATTGTACCTTCATGTAGAGTACTAGTGGTACAATAATCTACCTTCATGTAGAGTACTAGTGGTACAATAATGTACCATCATGTAGAGTACTAGTGGTACAATAATGTACCATCATGTAGAGTACTAGTGGTACAATAGTAGCACTAGTACTCTGGTAGTAGGGGTGGTGTAGCAGTGCCATCTAGTGGTGGTGTAGTAGTGCCATCTAGTGGTGGTAAGAGTGGTGGTTTAGTAGTGCCATCTAGTGGTGGTAAGAGTGGTGGTTTAGTAGTGCCATCTCGTGGTGGTAGTAGGGGTGGTGTTGCAGTGCCATCTAGTGGTGGTAAGAGTGGTGTAGCAGTGCCATCTAGTGGTGGTAAGAGCGGTGGTGTAGCAGTGTCATCTAGTGGTGGTAAGAGTGGTGGTGTAGCAGTGCCATCTAGTGGTGGTAAGAGTGGTGGTGTAGCAGTGCCATCTAGTGGTGGTAAGAGTGGTGGTGTAGCAGTGCCATCTAGTGGTGGTAAGAGTGGTGGTGTAGCAGTGTCATCTAGTGGTGGTAAGAGTGGTGGTGTAGCAGTGCCATCTAGTGGTGGTAAGAGTGGTGGTGTAGCAGTGCCATCTAGTGGTGGTAAGAGTGGTGGTGTAGCAGTGCCATCTAGTGGTGGTAAGAGTGGTGGTGTAGCAGTGCCATCTAGTGGTGGTAAGAGTGGTGGTGTAGCAGTTCCATCTAGTGGTGGTAAGTGTGGTGGTGTAGCAGTGCCATAGAGTGGTGGTGTAGCAGTGCCATCTAGTGGTGGTAGTCAGAGTTAGTCAGGTTATCAGTGATGGTGTTATAGTGAAGGTCAGGACAGTGACCAACCTCAAGGTCACTAAAGGTCAGTTAACCTTTAATAGTCGTCCAGGAGAGACGTGTTGCTCCTCCTCCTGCTGCCCCGCCGGCTTTAGCGCTTCCTCACCCTCTTAATACACCTAAATAATGTAAGTATTGTCTGGTGATGTGTTTGTCAGTACAACAGCTGAGTTGCAGCTCCTGGTCCCTGGTACCAGTTGCAGCTCCTGGTCCCTGGTACCAGTTGCAGCTCCTGGTCCCAGGTACCAGTTGCAGCTCCTGGTCCCTGGTACCAGTTGCAGCTCCTGGTCCCTGGTACCAGTTGCAGCTCCTGGTACCAGTTGCAGCTCCTGGTCCCCGGTACCAGTTGCAGCACCTGGTCCCTGGTACCAGTTGCAGCTCCTGGTCCCAGGTACCAGTTGCAGCACCTGGTCCCTGGTACCAGTTGCAGCTCCTGGTCCCTGGTACCAGTTGCAGCTCCTGGTACCAGTTGCAGCTCCTGGTCCCCGGTACCAGTTGCAGCACCTGGTCCCAGGTACCAGTTGCAGCTCCTGGTACCAGTTGCAGCACCTGGTCCCTGGTACCAGTTGCAGCTCCTGGTACCAGTTGCAGCTCCTGGTCCCCGGTACCAGTTGCAGCACCTGGTCCCTGGTACCAGTTGCAGCTCCTGGTACCAGTTGCAGCACCTGGTCCCTGGTACCAGTTGCAGCTCCTGGTCCCTGGTACCAGTTGCAGCTCCTGGTCCCTGGTACCAGTTGCAGCTCCTGGTCCCTGGTACCAGTTGCAGCTCCTGGTCCCTGGTACCAGTTGCAGCTCCTGGTCCCTGGTACCAGTTGCAGCACCTGGTCCCTGGTACCAGTTGCAGCTCCTGGTCCCTGGTACCAGTTGCAGCTCCTGGTCCCTGGTACCAGTTGCAGCTCCTGGTCCCTGGTACCAGTTGCAGCACCTGGTCCCTGGTACCAGTTGCAGCTCCTGGTCCCTGGTACCAGTTGCAGCACCTGGTCCCTGGTACCAGTTGCAGCACCTGGTCCCTGGTACCAGTTGCAGCTCCTGGTCCCTGGTACCAGTTGCAGCACCTGGTCCCTGGTACCAGTTGCAGCTCCTGGTCCCTGGTACCAGTTGCAGCTCCTGGTCCCTGGTACCAGTTGCAGCTCCTGGTACCAGTTGCAGCTCCTGGTCCCAGGTACCAGTTGCAGCTCCTGGTCCCTGGTACCAGTTGCAGCTCCTGGTCCCTGGTACCAGTTGCAGCTCCTGGTCCCAGGTACCAGTTGCAGGTCCTGGTCCCTGGTACCAGTTGCAGCTCCTGGTACCAGTTGCAGCTCCTGGTCCCTGGTACCAGTTGCAGCTCCTGGTCCCAGGTACCAGTTGCAGGTCCTGGTCCCTGGTACCAGTTGCTGCTCCTGGTCCCAGGTACCAGTTGCAGCTCCTGGTCCCTGGTACCAGTTGCAGCTCCTGGTCCCAGGTACCAGTTGCAGGTCCTGGTCCCTGGTACCAGTTGCAGCTCCTGGTCCCTGGTACCAGTTGCAGCTCCTGGTACCAGTTGCAGCTCCTGGTCCCAGGTACCAGTTGCAGCTCCTGGTCCCTGGTACCAGTTGCAGCTCCTGGTCCCTGGTACCAGTTGCAGCTCCTGGTCCCTGGTACCAGTTGCAGCTCCTGGTCCCAGGTACCAGTTGCAGCTCCTGGTCCCTGGTACCAGTTGCAGCTCCTGGTCCCTGGTACCAGTTGCAGCTCCTGGTCCCAGGTACCAGTTGCAGCTTCTGGTACCAGTTGCAGCTCCTGGTCCCTGGTACCAGTTGCAGGTCCTGGTCCCTGGTACCAGTTGCAGCTCCTGGTCCCTGGTACCAGTTGCAGGTCCTGGTCCCTGGTACCAGTTGCAGGTCCTGGTCCCTGGTACCAGTTGCAGCTCCTGGTCCCTGGTACCAGTTGCAGCTCCTGGTCCCAGGTACCAGTTGCAGCTCCTGGTCCCTGGTACCAGTTGCAGCTCCTGGTCCCAGGTACCAGTTGCAGCTCCTGGTACCAGTTGCAGCTCCTGGTCCCTGGTACCAGTTGCAGCTCCTGGTCCCCAGTACCAGTTGCAGCTCCTGGTCCCCGGTACCAGTTGCAGCTCCTGGTCCCCGGTACCAGTTGCAGCTCCTGGTCCCCGGTACCAGTTGCAGCTCCTGGTCCCCGGTACCAGTTGCAGCTCCTGGTCCCCGGTACCAGTTGCAGCTCCTGGTCCCCGGTACCAGTTGCAGCTCCTGGTCCCTGGTACCAGTTGCAGCTCCTGATCCCCGGTACCAGTTGCAGCTCCTGGTCCCCGGTACCAGTTGCAGCTCCTGGTCTCTGGCACCA
This sequence comes from Cherax quadricarinatus, assembly GCF_038502225.1. Lineage (NCBI taxonomy): Eukaryota > Metazoa > Arthropoda > Malacostraca > Decapoda > Parastacidae > Cherax > Cherax quadricarinatus. The sequence goes on from NC_091391.1 coordinate 1,493,297, forward strand.
ATTACAGCTCCTGGTCCCTGGTACCAGTTGCAGCTCCTGGTTCCCAGCACTAATTACAGCTCCTGGTCCCCGGTACCAGTTGCAGCTCCTGGTCCCTGGTACCAGTTGCAGCTCCTGGTTCCCGGCACCAATTACAGCTCCTGGTCTCCGGTACCAGTTGCAGCTCCTGGTCCCTGGTACCAGTTGCAGCTCCTGGTTCCCGGCACCAATTACAGCTCCTGGTCCCCGGTACCAGTTGCAGCTCCTGGTTCCTGGCACCAATTACAGCTCCTGGTCCCCGGTACCAGTTGCAGCTCCTGGTTCCCGGTACCAGTTCCAGCTCCTGGTCCCCGGCACCAATTACAGCTCCTGGTCCCCAGTACCAGTTGCAGCTCCTGGTCCCTGGTACCAGTTGCAGCTCCTGGTCCCCGGTACCAGTTGCAGCTCCTGGTCCCCGGTACCAGTTGCAGCTCCTGGTCCCCGGTACCAATTGCAGCTCCTGGTCCCCGGTACCAGTTGCAGTTCCTGGTCCCTGGTACCAGTTGCAGCTCCTGGTCCCTGGTACAGCTCCTGGTCCCCTGTACCAGTTGCGGCTCCTGGTCCCTGGTACCAGTTGCAGCTCCTGGTCCCTGGTACCAGTTGCAGCTCCTGGTTCCCGGCACCAATTACAGCTCCTGATCCCCGGCACCAGTTGCAGCTCCTGGTCCCCGGTACCAGTTGCAGCTCCTGGTCCCCGGCACCAATTACAGCTCCTGGTCCCTGGTACAAGTTGCAGCTCCTGGTCCCTGCTACCAGTTGCAGCTCCTGGTCCCTGGCACCAGTTACAGCTCCTGGTCCCCGGTACCAGTTGCAGCTCCTGGTCCCTGGCACCAGTTGCAGCTCCTGGTCCCCGGTATCAGTTGCAGCTCCTGGTCCCCGGTATCAGTTGCAGCTCCTGGTCCCCGGTACCAGTTGCAGCTCCTGGTCCCACCACCAGTTTGCTCTTTAAATTGTCTTAATTTTCTTTGGGGTCTAATGTCTTGGAGGGGGGCCGGGGGGGACCCTAGTGGAGGGGGTTTTGATGCGAGGAACTGGAGGTACTCCCCTTCCTCGGATCAAACAACTCCCACATTAGGCGTCACATAACCCATAATGTTGTGTCCAGTTCTATGCTATTATTTATTTTATTGAAAAATAACCTAAAGTCTCTTGATCCAAGGAACTTGCACCTTCTATGTTGATTATAATGTTGCAGGTGTGGTAACTGATGTACCAGGCTGTGTCTGCTGCAACATTGATCAACACAGCAACATTAACCTGGGTTACTCCAGGTATGTGGAGATGCAGCAGCTGGAGACGTTGTCAAAGGTGGGCGGGGCCCACTTGTAAGGTATTTCCAGGTAACAAGTCCACTAAAGTTTGGTTATTGAAGCAGATAATTATATTATGTGACAGGTAACAAGTCCACTAAAGATTGGTTATTGAAGCAAATAATAATTATATTATGTGAGAGGCTGGTGGGGGGGGAGATTATAGGGAAGATTGTAACTGATATCTAAAGTAACTTAGTGGGGAGAACTAGTGGGGAGAACTAGTGGGGAGTACTAGTGGGGAGAACTAGTGGGGAGAACTAGTGGGGAGAACTAGTGAGGAGAACTAGTGGGGAGAAATAGTGAGGAGAACTAGTGGGGAGAAATAGTGAGGAGAACTAGTGGGGAGAACTAGTGGGGAGAACTAGTGGGGAGAACTAGTGAGGAGAACTAGTGGGGAGAACTAGTGGGGAGAAATAGTGAGGAGAACTAGTGGGGAGAAATAGTGAGGAGAACTAGTGGGGAGAACTAGTGGGGAGAACTAGTGGGGAGAACTAGTGAGGAGAACTAGTGGGGAGAACTAGTGGGGAGAACTAGTGGGGAGAACTAGTGAGGAGAACTAGTGGGGAGAACTAGTGGGGAGAAATAGTGAGGAGAACTAGTGGGGAGAAATAGTGAGGAGAACTAGTGGGGAGAACTAGTGGGGAGAAATAGTGAGGAGAACTAGTGGGGAGAAATAGTGAGGAGAACTAGTGGGGAGAACTAGTGGGGAGAACTAGTGGGGAGAACTAGTGAGGAGAACTAGTGGGGAGAACTAGTGGGGAGAACTAGTGGGGAGAACTAGTGAGGAGAACTAGTGGGGAGAACTAGTGGGGAGAAATAGTGAGGAGAACTAGTGGGGAGAAATAGTGAGGAGAACTAGTGGGGAGAACTAGTGGGGAGAACTAGTGGGGAGAACTAGTGAGGAGAACTAGTGGGGAGAACTAGTGGGGAGAACTAGTGAGGAGAACTAGTGGGGAGAACTAGTGGGGAGAACTAGTGGGGAGAACTAGTGGGGAGAAATAGTGAGGAGAACTAGTGGGGAGAAATAGTGGGGAGAACTAGTGGGGAGAACTAGTGAGGAGAACTAGTGGGGAGAACTAGTGGGGAGAACTAGTGAGGAGAACTAGTGGGGAGAACTAGTGGGGAGAACTAGTGGGGAGAACTAGTGGGGAGAACTAGTGAGGAGAACTAGTGGGGAGAACTAGTGGGGAGAACTAGTGGGGAGAACTAGTGGGGAGAACTAGTGGGGAGTACTAGTGAGGAGAACTAGTGGGGAGAACTAGTGGGGAGAACTAGTGGGGAGAACTAGTGGGGAGAACTAGTGGGGAGAACTAGTGGGGAGAACTAGTGGGGAGAACTAGTGGGGAGAACTAGTGTGGAGAACTAGTGGGGAGAACTAGTGGGGAGAACTAGTGGGGCGGACTCGGGGGGAGAACTAGTGGGGAGAACTAGTGGGGAGAACTAGTGGGGAGTACTAGTGGGGAGAACTAGTGGGGAGTACTAGTAAGGAGAACTAGTGGGGAGAACTAGTGGGGAGTACTAGTGGTGAGAACTAGAGGGGAGAACTAGTGGGGAGAACTAGTGAGGAGAACTAGTGGGGAGAACTAGTGGGGAGAACTAGTGGGGAGAACTAGTGGGGAGAACTAGTGGGGAGAACTAGTGGGGAGAACTAGTGGGGAGAACTAGTGGGGAGTACTAGTGGGGAGAACTAGTGGGGAGTACTAGTGAGGAGAACTAGTGGGGAGTACTAGTGGGGAGAACTAGTGGGGAGTACTAGTGAGGAGAACTAGTGGGGAGAACTAGTGGGGAGTACTAGTGGGGAGAACTAGTGGGGAGAACTAGTGGGGAGAACTAGTGGGGAGAACTAGTGAGGAGAACTAGTGGGGAGAACTAGTGGGGAGAACTAGTGGGGAGAACTAGTGGGGAGAACTAGTGGGGAGAACTAGTGGGGAGTACTAGTGGGGAGAACTAGTGGGGAGTACTAGTGAGGAGAACTAGTGGGGAGAACTAGTGGGGAGTACTAGTGGGGAGAACTAGTGGGGAGAACTAGTGGGGAGAACTAGTGGGGAGAACTAGTGAGGAGAACTAGTGGGGAGAACTAGTGGGGAGAACTAGTGGGGAGTACTAGTGGGGAGAACTAGTGGGGAGTACTAGTGAGGAGAACTAGTGGGGAGAACTAGTGGGGAGTACTAGTGGGGAGAACTAGTGAGGAGAACTAGTGGGGAGAACTAGTGGGGAGAACTAGTGGGGAGAACTAGTGGGGAGAACTAGTGGGGAGTACTAGTGGGGAGTACTAGTGGGGAGTACTAGTGAGGAGAACTAGTGGGGAGAACTAGTGGGGAGTACTAGTGGGGAGAACTAGTGGGGAGAACTAGTGGGGAGAACTAGTGGGGAGAACTAGTGAGGAGAACTAGTGGGGAGAACTAGTGGGGAGAACTAGTGGGGAGAACTAGTGAGGAGAACTAGTGGGGAGTACTAGGGGGGAGTACTAGGGGGAAGTACTAGGAGGAAGTACTAGTGGGGAGTACTAGTGAGGAGAACAAGGGGGAAGTACTAGTGGGGAGTACTAGGGGGAAGTACTAGTGGGGAGAACTAGTGGGGAGAACTAGTGGGGAGAACTAGTGAGGAGAACTAGTGGGGAGAACTAGTGGGGAGAACTAGTGGGGAGAACTAGTGAGGAGAACTAGTGGGGAGAACTAGTGGGGAGAACTAGTGGGGAGAACTAGTGGGGAGAACTAGTGGGGAGAACTAGTGGGGAGAACTAGTGGGGAGAACTAGTGGGGAGAACTAGTGAGGAGAACTAGTGGGGAGAACTAGTGGGGAGAACTAGTGGGGAGAACTAGTGGGGAGAACTAGTGGGGAGAACTAGTGGGGAGAACTAGTGGGGAGAACTAGTGGGGAGTACTAGTGAGGAGAACTAGTGGGGAGAACTAGTGAGGTGGGGCGAACTAGTGGGGAGAACTAGTGGGGAGAACTAGTGGGGAGAACTAGTGGGGAGAACTAGTGGGGAGAACTAGTGGGGAGAACTAGTGGGGAGAACTAGTGGGGAGAACTAGTGAGGAGAACTAGTGGGGAGAACTAGTGGGGAGAACTAGTGGGGAGAACTAGTGGGGAGTACTAGTGAGGAGAACTAGTGGGGAGAACTAGTGGGGAGTACTAGTGAGGAGAACTAGTGGGGAGTACTAGTGGGGAGAACTAGTGGGGAGAACTAGTGGGGAGAACTAGTGGGGAGAACTAGTGAGGAGAACTAGTGGGGAGAACTAGTGGGGAGAACTAGTGGGGAGAACTAGTGGGGAGAACTAGTGGGGAGAACTAGTGGGGAGAACTAGTGGGGAGTACTAGTGGGGAGAACTAGTGGGGAGTACTAGTGAGGAGAACTAGTGGGGAGAACTAGTGGGGAGTACTAGTGGGGAGAACTAGTGAGGAGAACTAGTGGGGAGAACTAGTGGGGAGAACTAGTGGGGAGTACTAGTGGGGAGAACTAGTGGGGAGAACTAGTGGGGAGAACTAGTGGGGAGAACTAGTGTGGAGAACTAGTGGGGAGAACTAGTGGGGAGAACTAGTGGGGAGAACTAGTGGGGAGAACTAGTGGGGAGTACTAGTGAGGAGAACTAGTGGGGAGAACTAGTGGGGAGTACTAGTGGGGAGAACTAGTGGGGAGAACTAGTGGGGAGAACTAGTGAGGAGAACTAGTGTGGAGAACTAGTGGGGAGAACTAGTGGGGAGAACTAGTGGGGAGTACTAGTGGGGAGAACTAGTGGGGAGTACTAGTGAGGAGAACTAGTGGGGAGAACTAGTGGGGAGTACTAGTGGGGAAAACTAGTGGGGAGAACTAGTGAGGAGAACTAGTGAGGAGAACTAGTGGGGAGAACTAGTGGGGAGAACTAGTAGGGAGAACTAGTGGGGAGTACTAGTGGGGAGAACTAGTGGGGAGTACTAGTGAGGAGAACTAGTGGGGAGAACTAGTGGGGAGTACTAGTGGGGAGAACTAGTGGGGAGAACTAGTGGGGAGAACTAGTGGGGAGAACTAGTGAGGAGAACTAGTGGGGAGAACTAGTGGGGAGAACTAGTGGGGAGAACTAGTGGGGAGAACTAGTGGGGAGTACTAGTGGGGAGAACTAGTGGGGAGTACTAGTGAGGAGAACTAGTGGGGAGAACTAGTGGGGAGTACTAGTGGGGAGAACTAGTGGGGAGAACTAGTGGGGAGAACTAGTGGGGAGAACTAGTGAGGAGAACTAGTGGGGAGAACTAGTGGGGAGAACTAGTGGGGAGAACTAGTGGGGAGAACTAGTGGGGAGAACTAGTGGGGAGAACTAGTGGGGAGAACTAGTGGGGAGTACTAGTGGGGAGTACTAGTGGGGAGAACTAGTGGGGAGAACTAGTGAGGAGAACTAGTGAGGAGAACTAGTGAGGAGAACTAGTGAGGAGAACTAGTGAGGAGAACTAGTGGGGAGAACTAGTGAGGAGAACTAGTGAGGAGAACTAGTGAGGAGAACTAGTGAGGAGAACTAGTGAGGAGTACTAGTGGGGAGAACTAGTGGGGAGAACTAGTGGGGAGTACTAGTGGGGAGTACTAGTGGGGAGAACTAGTGAGGAGAACTAGTGAGGAGAACTAGTGAGGAGAACTAGTGAGGAGTACTAGTGGGGAGAACTAGTGGGGAGTACTAGTGGGGAGTACTAGTGGGGAGAACTAGTGGGGAGAACTAGTGAGAACTAGTGAGGAGAACTAGTGAGGAGAACTAGTGAGGAGAACTAGTGAGGAGAACTAGTGGGGAGAACTAGTGAGGAGAACTAGTGAGGAGAACTAGTGAGGAGAACTAGTGGGGAGAACTAGTGGGGAGAACTAGTGAGGAGAACTAGTGAGGAGAACTAGTGAGGAGAACTAGTGGGGAGAACTAGTGAGGAGAACTAGTGAGGAGAACTAGTGAGGAGAACTAGTGGGGAGAACTAGTGAGGAGAACTAGTGGGGAGTACTAGTGGGGAGAACTAGTGGGGAGAACTAGTGGGGAGAACTAGTGGGGAGAACTAGTGGGGAGAACTAGTGGGGAGAACTAGTGGGGAGAACTAGTGAGGAGAACTAGTGAGGAGAACTAGTGAGGAGAACTAGTGAGGAGAACTAGTGGGGAGAACTAGTGGGGAGAACTAGTGGGGAGAACTAGTGGGGAGAACTAGTGAGGAGAACTAGTGAGGAGAACTAGTGAGGAGAACTAGTGGGGAGAACTAGTGGGGAGAACTAGTGGGGAGAACTAGTGGGGAGAACTAGTGAGGAGAACTAGTGGGGAGAACTAGTGGGGAGAACTAGTGGGGAGTACTAGTGAGGAGAACTAGTGAGGAGAACTAGTGGGGAGAACTAGTGGGGAGAACTAGTGGGGAGTACTAGTGAGGAGAACTAGTGAGGAGAACTAGTGGGGAGAACTAGTGGGGAGAACTAGTGGGGAGTACTAGTGAGGAGAACTAGTGAGGAGAACTAGTGGGGAGTACTAGTGAGGAGAACTAGTGGGGAGTACTAGTGAGGAGAACTAGTGAGGAGTACTAGTGAGGAGAACTAGTGAGGAGAACTAGTGAGGAGAACTAGTGAGGAGAACTAGTGAGGAGAACTAGTGGGGAGAACTAGTGGGGAGAACTAGTGGGGAGAACTAGTGGGGAGAACTAGTGAGGAGAACTAGTGAGGAGAACTAGTGAGGAGTACTAGTGAGGAGAACTAGTGAGGAGAACTAGTGGGGAGAACTAGTGGGGAGAACTAGTGAGGAGAACTAGTGGGGAGAACTAGTGAGGAGAACTAGTGGGGAGTACTAGTGGGGAGAACTAGTGGGGAGAACTAGTGAGGAGAACTAGTGAGGAGAACTAGTGAGGAGAACTAGTGAGGAGAACTAGTGGGGAGAACTAGTGAGGAGAACTAGTGGGGAGTACTAGTGGGGAGAACTAGTGGGGAGAACTAGTGGGGAGAACTAGTGGGGAGAACTAGTGGGGAGAACTAGTGGGGAGAACTAGTGAGGAGAACTAGTGAGGAGAACTAGTGAGGAGAACTAGTGAGGAGAACTAGTGGGGAGAACTAGTGGGGAGAACTAGTGGGGAGAACTAGTGAGGAGAACTAGTGAGGAGAACTAGTGAGGAGAACTAGTGGGGAGAACTAGTGGGGAGAACTAGTGGGGAGAACTAGTGGGGAGAACTAGTGAGGAGAACTAGTGGGGAGAACTAGTGGGGAGAACTAGTGGGGAGTACTAGTGAGGAGAACTAGTGAGGAGAACTAGTGGGGAGAACTAGTGGGGAGAACTAGTGGGGAGTACTAGTGAGGAGAACTAGTGAGGAGAACTAGTGGGGAGAACTAGTGGGGAGAACTAGTGGGGAGTACTAGTGAGGAGAACTAGTGAGGAGAACTAGTGGGGAGTACTAGTGAGGAGAACTAGTGGGGAGTACTAGTGAGGAGAACTAGTGAGGAGAACTAGTGAGGAGTACTAGTGAGGAGAACTAGTGAGGAGAACTAGTGAGGAGAACTAGTGAGGAGAACTAGTGAGGAGAACTAGTGGGGAGAACTAGTGGGGAGAACTAGTGGGGAGAACTAGTGGGGAGAACTAGTGAGGAGAACTAGTGAGGAGAACTAGTGAGGAGTACTAGTGAGGAGAACTAGTGAGGAGAACTAGTGGGGAGAACTAGTGGGGAGAACTAGTGGGGAGAACTAGTGGGGAGAACTAGTGAGGAGAACTAGTGAGGAGAACTAGTGGGGAGAACTAGTGGGGAGAACTATTGGGGAGTACTAGTGAGGAGAACTAGTGGGGAGAACTAGTGGGGAGAACTAGTGGGGAGAACTAGTGGGGAGTACTAGTGAGGAGAACTAGTGAGGAGAACTAGTGGGGAGAACTAGTGGGGAGAACTAGTGGGGAGTACTAGTGAGGAGAACTAGTGGGGAGAACTAGTGGGGAGAACTAGTGGGGAGAACTAGTGGGGAGTACTAGTGAGGAGAACTAGTGAGGAGAACTAGTGGGGAGAACTAGTGGGGAGAACTAGTGGGGAGTACTAGTGAGGAGAACTAGTGAGGAGAACTAGTGGGGAGAACTAGTGGGGAGAACTAGTGGGGAGTACTAGTGAGGAGAACTAGTGAGGAGAACTAGTGGGGAGAACTAGTGGGGAGAACTAGTGAGGAGAACTAGTGAGGAGAACTAGTGAGGAGAACTAGTGGGGAGTACTAGTGAGGAGAACTAGTGAGGAGAACTAGTGAGGAGTACTAGTGAGGAGAACTAGTGAGGAGAACTAGTGAGGAGAACTAGTGAGGAGAACTAGTGGGGAGTACTAGTGGGGAGAACTAGTGAGGAGAACTAGTGGGGAGAACTAGTGGGGAGAACTAGTGGGGAGTACTAGTGAGGAGAACTAGTGGGGAGAACTAGTGGGGAGAACTAGTGAGGAGAACTAGTGAGGAGAACTAGTGAGGAGAACTAGTGAGGAGAACTAGTGGGGAGTACTAGTGGGGAGAACTAGTGAGGAGAACTAGTGGGGAGAACTAGTGGGGAGTACTAGTGGGGAGAACTAGTGAGGAGAACTAGTGGGGAGAACTAGTGGGGAGTACTAGTGAGGAGAACTAGTGAGGAGAACTAGTGAGGAGAACTAGTGAGGAGAACTAGTGGGGAGTACTAGTGGGGAGAACTAGTGAGGAGAACTAGTGGGGAGAACTAGTGGGGAGAACTAGTGGGGAGTACTAGTGAGGAGAACTAGTGAGGAGAACTAGTGGGGAGAACTAGTGAGGAGAACTAGTGAGGAGAACTAGTGAGGAGAACTAGTGGGGAGAACTAGTGGGGAGAACTAGTGGGGAGTACTAGTGAGGAGAAAAAGTGAGGAGAACTAGTGGGGAGAACTAGTGGGGAGAACTAGTGGGGAGAACTAGTGAGGAGAACTAGTGAGGAGAACTAGTGAGGAGAACTAGTGGGGAGAACTAGTGGGGAGAACTAGTGGGGAGAACTAGTGGGGAGAACTACGGGGAAGTACTAGTGGGAAGTATCAGTGAGGAATGTGTTCCATAAGTTACCATGAATGGGGTGGAGATAATGGGGGATATATTCTATAAGTTACCATGAATGGGGTAAAGATAATGGGGGATATATTCTATAAGTTACCATGAATGGGGTGGAGATAATGGGGGATATATTCTATAAGTTACCATGAATGGGGTGGAGATAATGGGGGGATATATTCTATAAGTTACCATGAATGGGGTGGAGATAATGGGGGATATATTCTATAAGTTACCATGAATGGGGTGGAGATAATGGGGGATATATTCTATAAGTTACCATGAATGGGGTGGAGATAATGGGGGGATATATTCTATAAGTTACCATGAATGGGGTGGAGATAATGGGGGATATATTCTATAAGTTACCATGAATGGGGTGGAGATAATGGGGGGATATATTCTATAAGTTACCATGAATGGGGTGGAGATAAATATTGGAGAAATAAGGTGTAAAATCCCACAAGATGTATCATGGTTCACTTGGTAGTGGTGGTACCTGAAGAACCTGGACAAGTGGTGGTACCTGAAGAACCTGGACAAGTGGTGGTACCTGAAGAACCTGGACAAGTGGTGGTACCTGAAGAACCTGGCCAAGTGGTGGTACCTGAAGAACCTGGCCAAGTGGTGGTACCTGAAGAACCTGGCCAAGTGGTGGTACCTGAAGAACCTGGCCAAGTGGTGGTACCTGAAGAACCTGGCCAAGTGGTGGTACCTGAAGAACCTGGCCAAGTGGTGGTACCTGAAGAACCTGGCCAAGTGGTGGTACCTGAAGAACCTGGACAAGTGGTGGTACCTGAAGAACCTGGCCAAGTGGTGGTACCTGAAGAACCTGGCCAAGTGGTGGTACCTGAAGAACCTGGCCAAGTGGTGGTACCTGAAGAACCTGGCCAAGTGGTGGTACCTGAAGAACCTGGCCAAGTGGTGGTACCTGAAGAACCTGGACAAGTGGTGGTACCTGAAGAACCTGGACAAGTGGTGGTACCTGAAGAACCTGGACAAGTGGTGGTACCTGAAGAACCTGGACAAGTGGTGGTACCTGAAGAACCTGGACAAGTGGTGGTACCTGAAGAACCTGGACAAGTGGTGGTACCTGAAGAACCTGGACATGTGGTGGTACCTGAAGAACCTGGACATGTGGTGGTACCTGAAGAACCTGGCCAAGTGGTGGTACCTGAAGAACCTGGCCAAGTGGTGGTACCTGAAGAACCTGGCCAAGTGGTGGTACCTGAAGAACCTGGACAAGTGGTGGTACCTGAAGAACCTGGACAAGTGGTGGTACCTGAAGAACCTGGCCAAGTGGTGGTACCTGAAGAACCTGGCCAAGTGGTGGTACCTGAAGAACCTGGACTTGTGGTTGTTCCTGAAGAACCTGGAGTTGTGGTGGTACCTGAAGAACCTGGACAAGTGGTGGTACCTGAAGAACCTGGACAAGTGGTGGTACCTGAAGAACCTGGACAAGTGGTGGTACCTGAAGAACCTGGACAAGTGGTGGTACCTGAAGAACCTGGACAAGTGGTGGTACCTGAAGAACCTGGCCAAGTGGTGGTACCTGAAGAACCTGGACAAGTGGTGGTACCTGAAGAACCTGGCCAAGTGGTGGTACCTGAAGAACCTGGACAAGTGGTGGTACCTGAAGAACCTGGACAAGTGGTGGTACCTGAAGAACCTGGCCAAGTGGTGGTACCTGAAGAACCTGGCCAAGTGGTGGTACCTGAAGAACCTGGCCAAGTGGTGGTACCTGAAGAACCTGGCCAAGTGGTGGTACCTGAAGAACCTGGCCAAGTGGTGGTACCTGAAGAACCTGGACAAGTGGTGGTACCTGAAGAACCTGGCCAAGTGGTGGTACCTGAAGAACCTGGCCAAGTGGTGGTACCTGAAGAACCTGGACAAGTGGTGGTACCTGAAGAACCTGGCCAAGTGGTGGTACCTGAAGAACCTGGCCAAGTGGTTGGTACCTGAAGAACCTGGACAAGAACCTGGTACCTGAAGAACCTGGACAAGTGGTGGTACCTGAAGAACCTGGCCAAGTGGTGGTACCTGAAGAACCTGGACAAGTGGTGGTACCTGAAGAACCTGGACAAGTGGTGGTACCTGAAGAACCTGGCCAAGTGGTGGTACCTGAAGAACCTGGACAAGTGGTGGTACCTGAAGAACCTGGACAAGTGGTGGTACCTGAAGAACCTGGCCAAGTGGTGGTACCTGAAGAACCTGGACAAGTGGTGGTACCTGAAGAACCTGGCCAAGTGGTGGTACCTGAAGAACCTGGCCAAGTGGTGGTACCTGAAGAACCTGGCCAAGTGGTGGTACCTGAAGAACCTGGCCAAGTGGTGGTACCTGAAGAACCTGGCCAAGTGGTGGTACCTGAAGAACCTGGACAAGTGGTGGTACCTGAAGAACCTGGACAAGTGGTGGTACCTGAAGAACCTGGAAGTGGTGTTACCTGAAGAACCTGGCCACGTGGTGGGACCTGAAGAACCTGGACAAGTGGTGGTACCTGAAGAACCTGGACAAGTGGTGGTACCTGAAGAACCTGGACAAGTGGTGGTACCTGAAGAACCTGGCCAAGTGGTGGTACCTGAAGAACCTGGGCAAGTGGTGGTACCTGAAGAACCTGGGCAAGTGGTGGTACCTGAAGAACCTGGAAGTGGTGGTACCTGAAGAACCTGGACAAGTGGTACCTGAAGAACCTGGCCAAGTGGTGGTACCTGAAGAACCTGGGCAAGTGGTGGTACCTGAAGAACCTGGACAAGTGGTGGTACCTGAAGAACCTGGCCAAGTGGTGGTACCTGAAGAACCTGGACAAGTGGTGGTACCTGAAGAACCTGGCCAAGTGGTGGTACCTGAAGAACCTGGACAAGTGGTGGTACCTGAAGAACCTGGACAAGTGGTGGTACCTGAAGAACCTGGACAAGTGGTGGTACCTGAAGAACCTGGACAAGTGGTGGTACCTGAAGAACCTGGACAAGTGGTGGTACCTGAAGAACCTGGACAAGTGGTGGTACCTGAAGAACCTGGACAAGTGGTGGTACCTGAAGAACCTGGACAAGTGGTGGTACCTGAAGAACCTGGACAAGTGGTGGTACCTGAAGAACCTGGCCAAGTGGTGGTACCTGAAGAACCTGGACAAGTGGTGGTACCTGAAGAACCTGGCCAAGTGGTGGTACCTGAAGAACCTGGCCAAGTGGTGTTACCTGAAGAACCTGGACAAGTGGTGGTACCTGAAGAAAATGGCCAAGTGGTGTTACCTGAAGAACCTGGCCAAGTGGTGGTACCTGAAGAACCTGGACAAGTGGTGGTACCTGAAGAACCTGGACAAGTGGTGGTACCTGAAGAACCTGGACAAGTGGTGTTACCTGAAGAAAATGGCCAAGTGGTGGTACCTGAAGAACCTGGCTAAGTGGTGGTACCTGAAGAACCTGGACAAGTGGTGGTACCTGAAGAACCTGGACAAGTGGTGGTACCTGAAGAACCTGGACAAGTGGTGGTACCTGAAGAACCTGGACAAGTGGTGGTACCTGAAGAACCTGGACAAGTGGTGGTACCTGAAGAACCTGGCCAAGTGGTGGTACCTGAAGAACCTGGCCAAGTGGTGGTACCTGAAGAACCTGGACAAGTGGTGGTACCTGAAGAAAATGGTGGTACCTGAAGTGGGCAAGTGGTTACCTGAAGAACCTGGTGGTGGTACCCTGACAAGTGGTACCTGAAGAACCTGGACAAGTGGTGGTACCTGAAGAACCTGGTGGTACCTGAAGAACCTGGCCAAGTGGTGGTACCTGAAGTGGCCAAGTGGTACCTGAAGAACCTGGACAAGTGGTGGTACCTGAAGAACCTGGCCAAGTGGTGGTACCTGAAGAACCTGGCCAAGTGGTGGTACCTGAAGAACCTGGCCAAGTGGTGGTACCTGAAGAACCTGGACAAGTGGTGGTACCTGAAGAACCTGGCCAAGTGGTGGTACCTGAAGAACCTGGACAAGTGGTGGTACCTGAAGAACCTGGCCAAGTGGTGGTACCTGAAGAACCTGGACAAGTGGTGGTACCTGAAGAACCTGGACAAGTGGTGGTACCTGAAGAACCTGGACAAGTGGTGGTACCTGAAGTGGTGGTACCTGAAGAACCTGGACAAGTGGTGGTACCTGGACAAGTGGTGGTACCTGAAGAACCTGGACAAGTGGTGGTACCTGAAGAACCTGGACAAGTGGTGGTACCTGAAGAACCTGGACAAGTGGTGGTACCTGAAGAACCTGGACAAGTGGTGGTACCTGAAGAACCTGGCCAAGTGGTGGTACCTGAAGAACCTGGCCAAGTGGTGGTACCTGAAGAACCTGGCCAAGTGGTGGTACCTGAAGAACCTGGACAAGTGGTGGTACCTGTAGAACCTGGCCAAGTGGTGGTACCTGAAGAACCTGGACAAGTGGTGGTACCTGAAGAACCTGGCCAAGTGGTGGTACCTGAAGAACCTGGACAAGTGGTGGTACCTGAAGAACCTGGACAAGTGGTGGTACCTGAAGAACCTGGACAAGTGGTGGTACCTGAAGAACCTGGACAAGTGGTGGTACCTGAAGAACCTGGACAAGTGGTGGTACCTGAAGAACCTGGACAAGTGGTGGTACCTGAAGAACCTGGCCAAGTGGTGGTACCTGAAGAACCTGGACAAGTGGTGGTACCTGAAGAACCTGGACAAGTGGTGGTACCTGAAGAACCTGGCCAAGTGGTGGTACCTGAAGAACCTGGCCAAGTGGTGGTACCTGAAGGCCAAGTGGTGGTACCTGAAGAACCTGGCCAAGTGGTGGTACCTGAAGAACCTGGACAAGTGGTGGTACCTGAAGAACCTGGACAAGTGGTGGTACCTGAAGAACCTGGCCAAGTGGTGGTACCTGAAGAACCTGGCCAAGTGGTGGTACCTGAAGAACCTGGCCAAGTGGTGGTACCTGAAGAACCTGGCCAAGTGGTGGTACCTGAAGAACCTGGCCAAGTGGTGGTACCTGAAGAACCTGGCCAAGTGGTGGTACCTGAAGAACCTGGACAAGTGGTGGTACCTGAAGAACCTGGCCAAGTGGTGGTACCTGAAGAACCTGGCAAAGTGGTGGTACCTGAAGAACCTGGCCAAGTGGTGGTACCTGAAGAACCTGGCCAAGTGGTGGTACCTGAAGAACCTGGCCAAGTGGTGGTACCTGAAGAACCTGGCCAAGTGGTGGTACCTGAAGAACCTGGACAAGTGGTGGTACCTGAAGAACCTGGACAAGTGGTGGTACCTGAAGAACCTGGACAAGTGGTGGTACCTGAAGAACCTGGACAAGTGGTGGTACCTGAAGAACCTGGACAAGTGGTGGTACCTGAAGAACCTGGACAAGTGGTGGTACCTGAAGAACCTGGACAAGTGGTGGTACCTGAAGAACCTGGCCAAGTGGTGGTACCTGAAGAACCTGGCCAAGTGGTGGTACCTGAAGAACCTGGCCAAGTGGTGGTACCTGAAGAACCTGGACATGTGGTGGTACCTGAAGAACCTGGACAAGTGGTACCTGAAGAACCTGGACAAGTGGTACCTGAAGAACCTGGCCAAGTGGTACCTGAAAAACCTGGCCAAGTGGTGGTACCTGAAGAACCTGGACATGTGGTGGTACCTGAAGAACCTGGACATGTGGTGGTACCTGAATAACCTGGACAAGTGGTGGTACCTGAAGAACCTGGACAAGTGGTGGTACCTGAAGAACCTGGACAAGTGGTGGTACCTGAAGAACCTGGCCAAGTGGTGGTACCTGAAGAACCTGGACATGTGGTGGTACCTGAAGAACCTGGCCAAGTGGTGGTACCTGAAGAACCTGGCCAAGTGGTGGTACCTGAAGAACCTGGCCAAGTGGTGGTACCTGAAGAACCTGGACAAGTGGTGGTACCTGAAGAACCTGGACAAGTGGTAGTACCTGAAGAACCTGGCCAAGTGGTGGTACCTGAAGAACCTGGCCAAGTGGTGGTACCTGAAGAACCTGGCCAAGTGGTGGTACCTGAAGAACCTGGACAAGTGGTGGTACCTGAAGAACCTGGCCAAGTGGTGGTACCTGAAGAACCTGGACAAGTGGTGGTACCTGAAGAACCTGGCCAAGTGGTGCTACCTGAAGAACCTGGCCAAGTGGTGGTACCTGAAGAACCTGGACAAGTGGTGGTACCTGAAGAACCTGGCCAAGTGGTGGTACCTGAAGAACCTGGCCAAGTGGTGGTACCTGAAGAACCTGGACAAGTGGTGGTACCTGAAGAACCTGGACAAGTGGTGGTACCTGAAGAACCTGGACAAGTGGTGGTACCTGAAGAACCTGGACAAGTGGTGGTACCTGAAGAACCTGGACAAGTGGTGGTACCTGAAGAACCTGGACAAGTGGTGGTACCTGAAGAACCTGGACAAGTGGTGGTACCTGAAGAACCTGGCCAAGTGGTGGTACCTGAAGAACCTGGCCAAGTGGTGGTACCTGAAGAACCTGGCCAAGTGGTGGTACCTGAAGAACCTGGCCAAGTGGTGGTACCTGAAGAACCTGGCCAAGTGGTGGTACCTGAAGAACCTGGCCAAGTGGTGGTACCTGAAGAACCTGGCCAAGTGGTGGTACCTGAAGAACCTGGCCAAGTGGTGGTACCTGAAG
Source organism: Cherax quadricarinatus (assembly GCF_038502225.1). NCBI lineage: Eukaryota > Metazoa > Arthropoda > Malacostraca > Decapoda > Parastacidae > Cherax > Cherax quadricarinatus. Next base: position 1,509,237 of record NC_091391.1, read on the forward strand.
AACCTGGCCAAGTGGTGGTACCTGAAGAACCTGGCCAAGTGGTGGTACCTGAAGAACCTGGCCAAGTGGTGGTACCTGAAGAACCTGGCCAAGTGGTGGTACCTGAAGAACCTGGCCAAGTGGTGGTACCTGAAGAACCTGGCCAAGTGGTGGTACCTGAAGAACCTGGCCAAGTGGTGGTACCTGAAGAACCTGGCCAAGTGGTGGTACCTGAAGAACCTGGCCAAGTGGTGGTACCTGAAGAACCTGGCCAAGTGGTGGTACCTGAAGAACCTGGCCAAGTGGTGGTACCTGAAGAACCTGGCCAAGTGGTGGTACCTGAAGAACCTGGATAAGTGGTGGTACCTGAAGAACCTGGACAAGTGGTGGTACCTGAAGAACCTGGACAAGTGGTGGTACCTGAAGAACCTGGACAAGTGGTGGTACCTGAAGAACCTGGACAAGTGGTGGTACCTGAAGAACCTGGACAAGTGGTGGTACCTGAAGAACCTGGCCAAGTGGTGGTACCTGAAGAACCTGGCCAAGTGGTGGTACCTGAAGAACCTGGCCAAGTGGTGGTACCTGAAGAACCTGGCCAAGTGGTGGTACCTGAAGAACCTGGACAAGTGGTGGTACCTGAAGAACCTGGCCAAGTGGTGGTACCTGAAGAACCTGGACAAGTGGTACCTGAAGAACCTGGACAAGTGGTGGTACCTGAAGAACCTGGACAAGTAATTTTATGCTTAGAAGTCACAAAAATATTTACAGAAGCATAATCTTGTGGGTTTAGCGCTTATGACGCCAGAGTTTGTATTAGAGCGTCGGGGGGGGGGGCATTCGTTTTGAAATGGGGTTATACAGTGTATATTTACAGACTTTGTAGGCTGATTCATCTTACCTAGACTCCCTTGGTCTTACCTAGACCCCCTTGGTCTTACCTAGACTCCCTTGGTCTTACCTAGACTCCCTTGGTCTTACCTAGACTCCCTTCGTCTTACCTAGACTCCCTTGGTCTTACCTAGACTCCCTTGGTCTTACCTAGACTCCCTTGGTCTTACCTAGACTCCCTTGGTCTTACCTAGACTCCCTTGGTCTTACCTAGACTCCCTTGGTCTTACCTAGACTCCCTTGGTCTTACCTAGACTCCCTTGGTCTTACCTAGACTCCCTTGGTCTTACCTAGACTCCCTTGGTCTTACCTAGACTCCCTTGGTCTTACCTAGACTCCCTTGGTCTTACCTAGACCCCCTTGATCTTACCTAGACCCCCTTGGTCTTACCTAGACTCCCTTGGTCTTACCTAGACTCCCTTGGTCTTACCTAGACTCCCTTGGTCTTACCTAGACTCCCCTGGTCTTACCTAGACTCCCCTGGTCTTACCTAGACCCCCTTGGTCTTACCTAGACTCCCCTGGTCTTACCTAGACTCCCCTGGTCTTACCTAGACTCCCTTGGTCTTACCTAGACTCCCTTGGTCTTACCTAGACTCCCTTGGTCTTACCTAGACTCCTTTGGTCTTACCTAGACTCCCTTGGTCTTACCTAGACTCCCTTGGTCTTACCTAGACTCTCCTGGTCTTACCTAGACTCCCTTGGTCTTACCTAGACTCCCTTGGTCTTACCTAGACCCCCTTGATCTTACCTAGACCCCCTTGGTCTTACCTACATAGCCCCACTCCACAAAGGGGGCAGTAAAGCAACAGCAAAGAACTACAGACCAATAGCACTAACATCCCATATCATAAAAATCTTTGAAAGGGTCCTAAGAAGCAAGATCACCACCCATCTAGAAACCCATCAGTTACACAACCCAGGGCAACATGGGTTTAGAACAGGTCGCTCCTGTCTGTCTCAGCTACTGGATCACTACGACAAGGTCCTAAATGCACTAGAAGACAAAAAGAATGCAGATGTAATATATACAGACTTTGCAAAAGCCTTCGACAAGTGTGACCATGGCGTAATAGCGCACAAAATGCGCGCTAAAGGAGTAACAGGAAAAGTCGGTCGATGGATCTATAATTTCCTCACTAACAGAACACAGAGAGTAGTCGTCAACAGAGTAAAGTCCGAGGCAGCTACGGTGAAAAGCTCTGTTCCACAAGGCACAGTACTTGCTCCCATCTTGTTCCTCATCCTCATATCCGACATAGACAAGGATGTCAGCCACAGCACCGTGTCTTCCTTTGCAGATGACACCCGAATCTGCATGACAGTGTCTTCCATTGCAGACACTGCAAGGCTCCAGGCGGACATCAACCAAATCTTTCAGTGGGCTGCAGAAAACAATATGAAGTTCAACAATGAGAAATTTCAATTACTCAGATATGGTAAACATGAGGAAATTAAATCTTCATCAGAGTACAAAACAAATTCTGGCCACGAAATAGAGCGAAACACCAACGTCAAAGACCTGGGAGTGATTATGTCGGAGGATCTCACCTTCAAGGACCATAACATTGTATCAATCGCATCTGCTAGAAAAATGACAGGATGGATAATGAGAACCTTCAAAACTAGGGAGGCCAAGCCCATGATGACACTCTTCAGGTCACTTGTTCTATCTAGGCTGGAATATTGCTGCACTCTAACAGCACCTTTCAAGGCAGGTGAAATTGCCGACCTAGAAAATGTACAGAGAACTTTCACGGCGCGCATAACGGAGATAAAACACCTCAATTACTGGGAGCGCTTGAGGTTTCTAAACCTGTATTCCCTGGAACGCAGGAGGGAGAGATACATGATTATATACACCTGGAAAATCCTAGAGGGACTAGTACCGAACTTGCACACGAAAATCACTCACTACGAAAGCAAAAGACTTGGCAGACGATGCACCATCCCCCCAATGAAAAGCAGGGGTGTCACTAGCACGTTAAGAGACCATACAATAAGTGTCAGGGGCCCGAGAATGTTCAACTGCCTCCCAGCACACATAAGGGGGATTACCAACAGACCCCTGGCAGTCTTCAAGCTGGCACTGGACAAGCACCTAAAGTCAGTTCCGGATCAGCCGGGCTGTGGCTCGTACGTTGGTTTGCGTGCAGCCAGCAGCAACAGCCTGGTTGATCAGGCTCTGATCCACCAGGAGGCCTGGTCTCAGACCGGGCCGCGGGGGCGTTGACCCCCGGAACTCTCTCCAGGTAAACTCCAGGTAAACATACTCCAGTTTCTCCTATCAAAATAACTTATAAATTTAGATAGCGTCAAGTAGGATAGATAAGGTATATAATTGGAGCATCTGCTATATGCATTATGAATGCATATAGCAGGGGAGAGTAATCTCCCCTGAAGACATAGATTACGTAGAACTGTTGGCCTGGGAACCCACCAACGACCTTCAGTAGCTGTCTGCAATCTGTTATTGTACATGGTTTCTTTTTTTTTTTTTTTTTTTTATATTTTATTTAAACCATGACATTACAAAATATAATATGTAAAACTCATTTAAGTCGATAATTAACACAATCCTCCCTACAGCTAATATTACACACCACACTTACAACTCCGTGTGGGTACACCCCCCCCCTCCCTGCTCCCTCATCCTATCACTTAACCCAAACCTGTTGGAGCTACCCAACAGAATTACATGATATGAACAACACTTTTATATACACATCCCTCGAAATGGTACTTAATAATCGACTACAGACCATACAATGCATTGCACTGAACATATTATACAGACATATTACCCCCCCACCCTCCGTGGTTATCCAACCACCCCACTATTTACAACCTAACATACTATAAACAATGAATGTTGCCTAATCTAAAGTCACACAGCAATGATCCAACATTAATTTATGTAATTGTCCTAATGGTTCAGTTACATAACAATATGTATTACATAACAAAGGTGATATAGAAAAGTCACAAAGACATACAAAATTACTACAAAACCATAAGAATAAACTTAGTCTCAAAATCCAACACATGTAAGCCTTTACACATTTAAACATGCAATTCCAGTGTTAAAACAATAACACAGCTTCAACTATGACATTCAAGCTCTATACAGCTTATATGGACATTACATAGTACTATTGACAACAATACAATACAACATAAAATATAACCATGACATAAGTAACACATAAAGACTGTGCCTAGCACGCACCTAACCACAAAAACCTATAACACCACTGTTGCCCAACTTTATTACACTATCTGACGTGCATTAACCTCTTTACTCTCAAAACAAAACTGAATTGCAGAACACCAGTGACGAACAATAATGCACAGACATTAATACAAACATATCACATCATATCTCTGGACACCGTGCATGATCACAGCATCAACACTATGCAGTGCAAGGCACCTAGAAAAACAAGTTGGAGCAAATACATGCAATTATTATAGCAAATCTCCAAATTACAATGTCATTACCGTAAATCAATATTACCACACACAATATGTATAATAAGTATAAAGTCCAGTCACACAAAAACTGGCCAGCTCCACAGGTGCGCACCCGTGGTCCACATATATTCACTCATGCATCACTCATCCAACACTCTCGCAAAACTTTTGTTATCCATTACCAGGGAGGCAACCCTGTTTTCACCCCTGACTTCCCTACCCCAGCAACACTTTCCAATCATACCCTCCCCTCCCTCGTCTATTACAAGTCTAATAAAACCTGTAACGTAAGTTGCCTATATCCCTCTGAAAAATCCTTCACCCACCTCCTCCCATAAATTTCCTTATTTCTACATACCGTTTTATAGAACGTTAACGCTAACACCCTCCTCTTCACCTCAGTAACCTGTTTGCCCCCGCAATCCCCACACTATATAGATATAATCTGCCATAATGTACCCCACAGCTCTGATTACACTTTCCTCCCAACCCCCCACGTCGAGACTTAATGCTCTCAATACAGAAATTCCTTTACCTCCTATCCTATTTATCACCCTATTTAACCACCCCTTGACACTCCTCAGTCCATCACAAAAATATACTACATGAAAAGCCGACTCCTCCCCACCACATATCCCGCACTCCCCCCCGTCAACGACTCGTCTATCCCGTAGAACCACACCCGACGGTAAAATGCCATGCAGAAAACGATACATTACATCCCGAACACGAGGTTGCAACCTCATCCTACTCAACCTATTCCATATACTTCCCCATGCATACATGGGGAAAATTCCCTCTACAGGCGCTACAACCCTCCCGGCTAACAATCTACACAACCTACCTATTTTAACCTTTGCTGGCTCTCGATCCCACGCCAGAGCCCTCAACACAGTTTCACACTCGTGCAACTCAACGCCTGTATACATCCGTTGCAATCTGTTATGGATCCTGGCCAAACCGTCCCCCACCCACACTTTCCCTCATCACCTCCCTTTTAATGAAGACACATTTGACCCTCCGCTTTAAGTCCAGCAATCCCAGCCCCCCCTTACTTACAGGTAACATTACCACATCCCTCTTAATCCAATCACAGCTCGAACCCCACAAGAATTTAAAAACCTTCCTAAGTATGTTCGTTATTGCTGGCCCAGTTAATGGGAACACGGCTGCCACGTGCCATACTTTGCTATACAGTAAGCTATTAACAACAATGGCACGCTGCACAAGGGTCAAATGATAAGGTCGCAATGCACCCAAGCGTCCCTGAATCCTTTCTACCATCCTAAGCGAGTTTTCCATGCGTGCCACAGGTAGATCGTCTGCATAAATAAGACCGCAGATTTTTAACGAATGCACCTGCCTCCTCACAACTGCACTACCCCAATCAACCCTACCCGCCCAAGCTCCTAACCCCATGACCATCGATTTATCTGAATTTACCCTCATACCAGTTGCCCCTGCGAACATTTGTACTACCCCGTCTAATGTGTCCATTGACATCCCCTCCCTGATCAGAACAGTTGTATCATCCACATACCCAATTAAAACTGGCCAAACCCTCGCAACCTCACACCCTGGTCCCTCTACGTGACCCATACGCTGCTCCATCAATCTATAAAAGGGGTCCTGTACGCACGCAAACAATAATTGTGACATAGGACACCCCTGCCTAAGTCCCCTACCCATTACAATCTTCCCACCCAATCGACCATTAATCTGTACCCTCGCCATTGCACCTCCATACAACGCCTCAACCCAGCCCACTATTTCTTCCCCAAACCCCTGACCCCTGAGGATGGCTTTCAATGCTTTCCGATCCACTCTATCGTATGCCCCTTGCCAATCGAGCGCCACCAAACCTCCCTCCCTCCCCCCCCCTTTTGCCTCCACGAAATCCCTAAGTAACCCATGCCCCTCCACCATAGACCTCCCTGGCAAACCAAACTGAGTTTTTGATACTACCCCCCCTACCACACACTTGACCCGATTTCCCAAAATCTTCGCAAACAATTTATAATCTGCGCATAACAACGAGATCGCCCGATAATCCCGAAGCGTATGCTGCCCCTTACCCTTCGGTACCAATACAACGACAGCCGTTGCCTGCTTCTCACCCAGCTCACCTCTCTCCTTCATGCAATTTAATAACCTAACCAGAAAATGCCTCAATAATTCCCAATGCTGCTGATAAAACTCTGCCGGGAGTCCATCAATTCCCGGTGCTTTGCCCTTTCGCATTCCACTTAAAGCCCTCCATATTTCCCCCTCAGTTATTTCCCCACCCAGTGCTTCCCTATCACTGTTACGCAACTGACATACCACACTCCCACACACCTGTTCTAAAACCCCATCCTCTACCCCTTCTCGTTGCCAGTACTTCTCATACCACTTGTCAGCAAACGCCCCCATTCCTTCCGTAGCTTGTATGACCTGCCCCTCCCTGTACCCTCCTATCGATTCATGAACCTCCAACCATGGAATAGTCATTGCCTGCTGTCTTTGTTTCTGCCTACGCAATACGCACGATGAAGGTCTATCGCCCCATAACACCTCTTCCACCCCCGCCTGTACCCTCACCGCTTGGAACCTCTCATCCTGTACCTCACGCAGCCTCCCTTTAATTGCCATAATTTCATCCATTGGATAAGTGCCCGCCACCGCCCCCCTCGCATAACAACCCCGTAATCTATCCTCCAAATAGTTAGCAAGCCCATATTTTAAAGAATTGATACGTTTCCCTTCCTTTACGTAATATTGCTTAATCCGTTCTTTAGCCACACCATCCCACCACATCACCACATCCTCTACCCCTTTTATCTCTGCACGTAACCCCCCCCACAGCGTCGCAAATCCCTCTATCCCCTCCTCATCACCTAACACACTTGTATTTAATTTCCAATATCCCCTAGATATACCTGCTAGTGACTCCCACGCCACCTCTGCTACTACCGCCCGATGATCCGAATAAGCTACTTCTATTGTACGGAAAAATGTCAACCCAACCCCTTGAGATATATACAGCCTATCCAACCTAGCAGCGTAACCCCGTCTTACAAAAGTGTGCTCTACCTCCCACGCCCCTCCTCCAACCGCATCCCGCAACTGAATATCCCTCAAAAGATCTCGCAAGGCCGCCGACACGTGCCCCGCCCCTTTTGGTTCCACGTCAGCCCTCCTAATAACGCAGTTCCAGTCGCCACCAACGATGGCCACTGCAGGTAAACCACGTAAGAAGAAAACTAGTTCTTCACATACAAAATCCCTTTTTACCCTCACATCATTTTCCGCTGGTGCATACACACATACAAAGGATACCCGCTGTCCCATCCACCACCCATCCACGCGCAATACTCTTCCCCCTCCCCCCCCCTCACTTCTTAGCAACACAAACGGGCTTGCCTCCCTGATCAATATACCCACACCACCTTTCAGACGTGCAGATGGCAGAGTCATGACCTGAAACCCCTCCACCTCGAGCACTCTTCCCTCCTTGAAATTGTGTTCTTGCAGGAACACTACATCCACCCTATATTTATACAGAAACATTCGAAACCATTCCTTCTTCACACTATTACACAGTCCATTAACGTTCACAGTCATACACCTAAGGCCTCTTTATAGTTTCCAACCCTTCCTCCTCTCTTCATTCATCCCAGGGCCTCCTGCCCCAGAGCCAGCACAAGGCTTCACACCATCAACCCCTCCCCCTTTTTTGCGATGCCTCTTATCGTGACTGCTTCGACATTGCTCTTCCTTCCTCCCAGACCTCTGCGCCGGCGTCAGGACATCATCTGAGTCTGACGCCGCCGCTCTCTTCCTCGTGATGCCCTCCACTTCCATGTTATCTTCAGAGGTTCCCTCACGATGAACCTCTACCTCCACCACGCCCCGTACCACAGCACACGGCGACAACTCTCTCTTACTAGTTGGCCCGTCAACCCTGCTATGTTTTTTATCCTTACATTCCTCTACAGGCACCGCCGTGTCTCTCACCAGCTCAGGAACAACGTCCACTGCAGGCGGTGTCAATGTCCTTAACACTTCCTGAAGCTCTTCCTCTAGAGCCTGCACCTCCTCCTGCACTTGCACTTCTGTACTTTTCCTGTGAGTAGTAACAGATCCTTTTACATCACAGCTTACCTCACACATGCCATTCTCCTCTTTGGAATCCTCCACCTCTTCACTCCACAAGCGCCCAGGCCCTGGCTTGCGCACTGGGCTCTCAACAGCTATCACGCTGGTAACTGGTGCTTCACCAGTTTGCGCTGGCGCCCTCCTCAGCTTCACGCACTCTGCGTACATGGTTTCAGTGGGGATTTTGGTGGGTTTCGGGCTTGGGTAGTGGTTGTGGTGGGTGTTCTACGTTTTTTATGCCTTTGGCCAAACTGTCCAAAGTTAAATATTGATTCATTGAGTGAAAATTGTTTTATCATTTTGGAAAATTTAAGCTGTGTTCAGATTCCTATGAATATAAAAGTATTGAGAACTGCAGTTGGTTTGATAGTTTGTAAGTAGTTTAGTGTAACACTTCTGGCAGCAGACATTAATGATAAAAATAATGAAAACCTCTGTGATCTGAAGTGTTAGTAAGCAGAAAGGTCACTAACATCTGATGCTGATGAGTATAGTTAGGGGGGTGAAATACAAAACTGACACTTGGGGAGGAAACTTTAGACGTGTCTAACCTGGGTTGTTTAGAGACCACTTTCAACTGCACATGGTCTTAGTTTTCATACCTATTTGTGGACCAGATTTCTCTAACTTGTATTATGTTTCCACATTATAAATGGCGTACAATACCAGGTTGGTAAGAGACATTGTGACAGGTATCATTATTCATGAAGTATTTTGCTTGGGGAGTCGACTTTGTCTGTCGACTACAGAGGCGACAATAGTCCTGGAGACTAAATTGTTGAGTTAATTTTGAGATCTACTCTCCAACCTTGATAAATGATCAGTCTCGTAGCCAGAATCTATTTACTTCTAATTTCTTACCTAACATTGTCCAATAGGAATATTGGAGTTGCTTGTCATGTCTTGTAAGATCCTGTTGAACTTTATTATTGAAGGTCAACTTGTCGCAATTTTCCCAGTGTTTTCTGTACTGACACTATTTAGCCACGAATATTGTTACTGTTACTACTACCTCTACTACTACCAGGACTTACTGCTAGACAGACTACCAGCACTTCTGTTATTACCAGTACTAATAATACCACCAGTGGTATTGTCACTACCACCAGTGGTATTGTCACTACCACCAGTGGTATTGTCACTACCACCAGTGGTATTGTCACTACCACCAGTGGTATTGTCACTACCACCAGTGGTATTGTCACTACCACCTGTGGTATTGTCACTACCACCAGTGGTATTGTTACTACCACCAGTGGTATTGTCACTACCACCAGTGGTATTGTCACTACCACCAGTGGTATTGTCACTACCACCAGTGGTATTGTCACTACCACCGGTGGTATTGTCACTACCACCAGTGGTATTGTCACTACCACCAGTGGTATTGTCACTACCACCAGTGGTATTGTCACTACCACCAGTGGTATTGTCACTACCACCGGTGGTATTGTCACTACCACCAGTGGTATTGTCACTACCACCAGTGGTATTGTCACTACCACCAGTGGTATTGTCACTACCACCAGTGGTATTGTCACTACCACCGGTGGTATTGTCACTACCACCGGTGGTATTGTCACTACCACCGGTGGTATTGTCACTACCACCGGTGGTATTGTCACTACCACCGGTGGTATTGTCACTACCACCGGTGGTATTGTCACTACCACCGGTGGTATTGTCACTACCACCGGTGGTATTGTCACTACCACCAGTGGTATTGTCACTACCACCAGTGGTATTGTCACTACCACCAGTGGTATTGTCACTACCACCAGTGGTATTGTCACTACCACCAGTGGTATTGTCACTACCACCAGTGGTATTGTCACTACCACCAGTGGTATTGTCACTACCACCAGTGGTATTGTCACTACCACCAGTGGTATTGTCACTACCACCAGTGGTATTGTCACTACCACCAGTGGTATTGTCACTACCACCAGTGGTATTGTCACTACCACCAGTGGTATTGTCACTACCACCAGTGGTATTGTCACTACCACCAGTGGTATTGTCACTACCACCAGTGGTATTGTCACTACCACCAGTGGTATTGTCACTACCACCAGTGGTATTGTCACTACCACCAGTGGTATTGTCACTACCACCAGTGGTATTGTCACTACCACCAGTGGTATTGTCACTACCACCAGTGGTATTGTCACTACCACCAGTGGTATTGTCACTACCACCAGTGGTGGTATCACTACCACCAGTGGTGGTATCAGTACCACCAGTGGTGGTATCAGTACCACCAGTGGTGGTATCACTACCACCAGTGGTGGTATCACTACCACCAGTGGTGGTATCACTACCTCCAGTGGTGGTTTCACTACCACCAGTGGTGGTATCACTATCACCACTGGTGGTATCACTACCACCAGCAGTATTATCACTACCACCAGTGGTATTATCACTACCACCAGTGGTATTATCATTACCACCAGTGGTATTATCACTACCACCAGTGGTATTATCACTACCACCAGTGGTATTATCACTACCACCAGTGGTATTATCACTACCACCAGTGGTATTATCACTACCACCAGTGGTATTATCACTACCACCAGTGGTATTATCACTACCACCAGTGGTATTGTCACTACCACCAGTGGTATTATCACTACCACCAGTGGTATTATCACTACCACCAGTGGTATTATCACTACCACCACTGGTATTATCACTACCACCAGTGGTATTATCACTACCACCACTGGTATTATCACTACCACCACTGGTATTACCGCGAATCATACCGGTAGTACCTACACAACTATTGTTGTTATTACTACTGTTTTTACTGCTACTGTCTATATCAGTACTACTGTTAATTGAAACTTGGTCGCCTGACATCCTTTGTAAGTTCACCCCCCCTCCATGGTTTATGTGACCTGTCTTGTGCCCCCCTCCATGGTTTATGTGACCTGTCTTGTGCCCCCCACCAATGTTTTATGTGACCTGTCTTGTGCCCCCCTCCATGGTTTATGTGACCTGTCTTGTGCCCCCCTCCATGGTTTATGTGACCTGTCTTGTGCCCCCCACCAATGTTTTATGTGACCTGTCTTGTGCCCCCCTCCATGGTTTATGTGACCTGTCTTGTGCCCCCCTCCATGGTTTATGTGACCTGTCTTGTGCCCCCCTCCATGGTTTATGTGACCTGTCTTGTGCCCCCCTCCATGGTTTATGTGACCTGTCTTGTGCCCCCCTCCATGGTTTGTGACCTCTCTTGTGCCCCTCTCCATGATTTGTGACCTGTCTTGTGCCCCCTCCATGGTTTATGTGACCTGTCTTGTGCCCCCTCCATGGTTTATGTGTCCTGTCTTGTGCCCCCTCCATGGTTTATGTGACCTGTCTTGTGCCCCCTCCATGGTTTATGTGACCTGTCTTGTGCCCCCCTCCATGGTTTATGTGACCTGTCTTGTGCCCCCCTCCATGGTTTATGTGACCTGTCTTGTGCCCCCTCCATGGTTTATGTGACCTGTCTTGTGCCCCCCTCCATGGTTTATGTGACCTGTCTTGTGCCCCCCCATGGTTTATGTGTGACCTCTCTTGTGCCCCCTCCATGGTTTGTGACCTGTCTTGTGCCCCCCTCCATGGTTTGTGACCTGTCTTGTGCCCCCCTCCATGGTTTGTGACCTGTCTTGTGCCCCCCTCCATGGTTTATGACCTGTCTTGTGCCACCCTCCATGGTTTATGTGACCTGTCTTGTGCCCCCCTCCATGGTTTATGTGACCTGTCTTGTGCCCCCCTCCATGGTTTATGTGACCTGTCTTGTGCCCCCCTCCATGGTTTATGTGACCTGTCTTGTGCCCCCCCATCCATGGTTTATGTGACCTGTCTTGTGCCCCCCTCCATGGTTTATGTGACCTGTCTTGTGCCCCCTCCATGGTTTATGTGACCTGTCTTGTGCCCCCCTCCATGGTTTATGTGACCTGTCTTGTGCCCCCTCCATGGTTTATGTGACCTGTCTTGTGCCCCCCTCCATGGTTTATGTGACCTGTCTTGTGCCCCCCTCCATGGTTTATGTGACCTGTCTTGTGCCCCCTCCATGGTTTATGTGACCTGTCTTGTGCCCCCCTCCATGGTTTAGGTGACATGTCTTGTGCCCCCCTCCATGGTTTATGTGACCCCCCCCCTCCATGGTTTGTGACCTGTCTTGTGCCCCCCTCCATGGTTTATGTGACCTGTCTTGTGCCCCCTCCATGTTTTATGTGACCTGTCTTGTGCCCCCTCCATGGTTTATGTGACCTGTATTGTGCCCCCCTCCATGGTTTATGTGACCTGTCTTGTGCCCCCCTCCATGGTTTATTTGACCTGTCTTGTGCCCCCCTCCATGGTTTATGTGACCTGTCTTGTGCCCCCCTCCATGGTTTGTGACCTGTCTTGTGCCCCCCTTTATGGTTTGTGACCTCTCTTGTGCCCCTCTCCATGATTTGTGACCTGTCTTGTGCCCCCCTCCATGGTTTATGTGACCTGTCTTGTGCCCCCTCCATGGTTTATGTGACCTGTCTTGTGCCCCCTCCATGGTTTATGTGACCTGTCTTGTGCCCCCTCCATGGTTTATGTGACCTGTCTTGTGCCCCCCTCCATGGTTTATGTGACCTGTCTTGTGCCCCCCTCCATGGTTTATGTGACCTGTCTTGTGCCCCCCTCCATGGTTTATGTGACCTGTCTTGTGCCCCCTCCATGGTTTATGTGACCTGTCTTGTGCCCCCTCCATGGTTTATGTGACCTGTCTTGTGCCCCCTCCATGGTTTATGTGACCTGTCTTGTGCCCCCTCCATGGTTTATGTGACCTGTCTTGTGCCCCCTCCATGGTTTATGTGACCTGTCTTGTGCCCCCTCCATGGTTTATGTGACCTGTCTTGTGCCCCCTCCATGGTTTATGTGACCTGTCTTGTGCCCCCCTCCATGGTTTATGTGACCTGTCTTGTGCCCCCTCCATGGTTTATGTGACCTGTCTTGTGCCGCCCCCCATGGTTTATGTGACCTGTCTTGTGCCCCCTCCATGGTTTATGTGACCTGTCTTGTGCCCCCCTCCATGGTTTATGTGACCTGTCTTGTGCCCCCTCCATGGTTTGTGACCTGTCTTGTGCCCCCTCCATGGTTTATGTGACCTGTCTTGTGCCCCCTCCATGGTTTATGTGACCTGTCTTGTGCCCCCCTCCATGGTTTATGTGACCTGTCTTGTGCCCCCTCCATGGTTTATGTGACCTGTCTTGTGCCCCCCTCCATGGTTTATGTGACCTGTCTTGTGCCCCCCTCCGTGGTTTATGTGACCTGTCTTGTGCCCCTTCCATGGTTTATGTGACCTGTCTTGTGCCCCCCTCCATGGTTTATGTGACCTGTCTTGTGCCCCCCTCCATGGTTTATGTGACCTGTCTTGTGCCCCCCTCCATGGTTTATGTGACCTGTCTTGTGCCCCCCTCCATGGTTTATGTGACCTGTCTTGTGGTCTATTATACTTTTTGACTCTTGGTCTGACTTGATAATCGTCCAAGAAAAACCAAAAGATTGTCTGGAATTGCTTCTCCATTGTTGGTTTTGATTAGTTTACTGTAAATGGTTTTATATATTTAGGTAGTTAGGTTGAGACTATAATTGGAGCATCTGCTATATGCATTATGAATGCATATAGCAGGGGAGAGTAATCTCCCCTGAAGGCATAGATTACGTAGAACTGTTGGCCTGGGAACCCACCAACGACCTTCAGTAGCTGTCTGCAATCTGTTATTGTACATGGTTTCAGTGGGGATTTTGGTGGGTTTCGGGCTTGGGTAGTGGTTGTGGTGGGTGTTCTACGTTTTTTATGCCTTTGGCCAAACTGTCCAAAGTTAAATATTGATTCATTGAGTGAAAATTGTGTAATCATTTTGGAAAATTTAAGCGGTGTTCAGATTCCTATGAATATAAAAGTATTGAGAACTGCAGTTGGTTTGATAGTTTGTAAGTAGTTTAGTGTAACACTTCTGGCAGCAGACATTAATGATGAAAATAATGAAAACCTCTGTGATCTGAAGTGTTAGTAAGCAGAAAGATCACTAACATCTGATGCTGATGAGTATAGTTAGGGGGGTGAAATACAAAACTGACACTTGGGGAGGAAACTAGACGTGTCTAACCTGGGTTGTTTAGAGACCACTTTCAACTGCACCTGGTCTATTTGTGGACCAGATTTCTCTAACTTGTATTATGTTTCCACATTATAAATGGCGTACAATACCAGGTTGGTAAGAGACATTGTGACAGGTATCATTATTCATGAAGTATTTTGCTTGGGGAGTCGACTTTATCTGTCGACTACAGAGGCGACAATAGTCCTGGAGACTAAATTGTTGAGTTAATTTTGAGATATACTCTCCAACCTTGATAGATCAGTCTCGTAGCCAGAATCTATTTACTTCTAATTTCTTACCTAACATTGGCCAATAGGAATATTGGAGTTGCTTGTCATGTCTTGTAAGATACTGTTGAACTTTATTATTGAAGGTCAACTTGTCGCAATTTTCCCAGTGTTTTCTGTACTGACAGTATTTAGCTACGAATATTGTTACTGTTACTACTACCTCTACTACTACCAGGACTTACTGCTAGACAGACTACCAGCACTTCTGTTATTACCAGTACTAATAATACCACCAGTGGTATTGTCACTACCACCAGTGGTATTGTCACTACCACCAGTGGTATTGTCACTACCACCAGTGGTATTGTCACTACCACCAGTGGTATTGTCACTACCACCAGTGGTATTGTCACTACCACCAGTGGTATTGTCACTACCACCAGTGATATTGTCACTACCACCAGTGGTATTGTCACTACCACCAGTGGTATTGTCACTACCACCAGTGGTATTGTCACTACCACCAGTGGTATTGTCACTACCACCAGTGGTATTGTCACTACCACCAGTGGTATTGTCACTACCACCAGTGGTATTATCACTACCACCAGTGGTATTATCACTACCACCAGTGGTATTATCACTACCACCAGTGGTATTATCATTACCACCAGTGGTATTATTACCACCAGTGGTTTTTTCATTACCACCAGTGGTATTATTACCACCAGTGGTATTATCATTACCACCAGTGGTATTATCATTACCAACAGTGGTTTTTTCATTACCACCAGTGGTATTATCATTACCACCAGTGGTATTATCATTACCACCAGGGGTATTATCACTACCACCAGGGGTATTATCACTACCACCAGTGGTATTATCATTACCACCAGTGGTGTTATTACCACCAGTGGTTTTTTCATTACCACCAGTGGTATTATCACTACCACCAGTGGTATTATTACCACCAGTGGTTTTTTCATTACCACCAGGGGTATTATCACTACCACCAGTGGTATTATCACTACCAACAGTGGTATTATCATTACCACTAGTGGTATTATCACTACCACCACTGGTATTATCACTACTACGACTGGTATTATCACTACCACCACTGGTATTACCGCGAATCATACCGGTAGTACCTACACAACTATTGTTGTTGTTACTACTTTTTTTACTGCTACTGTCTATATCACCACTACTGTTTCTTGAAAATTGGTCACCCCCCCCTCCATGGTTTATGTGACCTGTCTTGTGCCCCCCTCCATGGTTTATGTGACCTGTCTTGTGCCCCCTCCATGGTTTATGTGACCTGTCTTGTGCCCCCCTCCATGGTTTATGTGACCTGTCTTGTGCCCCCTCCATGGTTTATGTGAACTGTATTGTGCCCCCCTCCATGGTTTATGTGACCTGTCTTGTGCCCCCCTCCATGGTTTATGTGATCTGTCTTGTGCCCCCCTCCATGGTTTATGTGATCTGTCTTGTGGTCTATTACACTTTTTGACTCTTGGTCTGACTTGACAATCCTCCAAGAAAAGCCAAGATAGTCTGGAATTGCTTCTCCAGTGTTTGTTGGTTTTGATTAGTTTACTGTAAATGGTTTTATATATTTAGGTAGTTAGGTTGAGACTATAATTGGAGCATCTGCTATATGCATTATGAATGCATATAGCAGGGGAGAGTAATCTCCCCTGAAGGCATAGATTACGTAGAACTGTTGGCCTGGGAACCCACCAACGACCTTCAGTAGCTGTCTGCAATCTGTTATTGTACATGGTTTCAGTGGGGATTTTGGTGGGTTTCGGGCTTGGGTAGTGGTTGTGGTGGGTGTTCTACGTTTTTTATGCCTTTGGCCAAACTGTCCAAAGTTAAATATTGATTCATTGAGTGAAAATTGTGTAATCATTTTGGAAAATTTAAGCGGTGTTCAGATTCCTATGAATATAAAAGTATTGAGAACTGCAGTTGGTTTGATAGTTTGTAAGTAGTTTAGTGTAACACTTCTGGCAGCAGACATTAATGATGAAAATAATGAAAACCTCTGTGATCTGAAGTGTTAGTCGGCAGAAAGGTCACTAACATCTGATGAGTATAGTTATGGGGGGGGGGGGGTTGATTTGCATTGTTATTATTGGAAATGGGATTATTAACCCTGCTGGGTTAGAAACCCCCCAAAAATACAGGTAGAGTGGGGGGGGGGCTTGAATGTAGTGGTCCTCAGGTTGTGCCTGGGATGACAGCCATAACTTGCCTGCAAGGTAGGTTATGAATTTACTATGCTCGCCTATTGTGTTATGAGACTGGTATACGACAGCTCAAACTGGTTAGATAACCCATAGTGTTGGTTGTTTGTCTCTCATTGCACACTAGACTTTGAAGTGTAGGGGAGGGGTAAACACTCAGGGGACAGGGCATTGAAAGTCAGTCAGGTTCGAATCAAAAATTAAACAAGTTGACTTTTTTTTTCTAGCGAGAGGCCTACCTTTTAGGGATGTTAGGAGTAGGTTTGGCTAGGTTGTAATATTGTATCATACAAGTTTACCCTCCAACCTGTTTACTCAGCAGAATCCTGACAAGTGATGATGTTTCCAGTGATCTAATTGTGCTAGAAGACTTCCACGGGCAGTGTTGCACAAGACTCAACACTGCCCAACTTCTCAACACTTCCTGACAAACACCAGGTCATGAAATATAAAAATGTATCATACCTCAAACTACTACTAATGGCAGTACTGAGACTATCCGTCTCATTACTACTATTGTTAGTAGGGTTGGGGTAGGGATTTTTTTTTTTTCCCCGAGCTTAAAGCTCCTGAATTGTGTGAATGTTGTCTCCTGCTGATAAATACAACAGTTGAGACTTGTCTCAAAGTTATTTACTTTGTTTCTTGTGTTCCTTGAACACTTGTTCGTTGAACACCTTTGTGTGTGTTCGTTGAACATTTCTTTTTTATGGTAATAACGACATTTTAATTTTAATCAATGCTCTTAAATTTATTTAATCTTGTAGGTTGAAGATGTAGTGGGCAGCTGCTGTGTGGTGAAGTCCGTGTGGTGGGCAGCTGCTGTGTGGTGAAGTCCGTGTGGTGGGCAGCTGCTGTGTGGTGAAGTCCGTGTGGTGGGCAGCTGCTGTGTGGTGAAGTCCGTGTGGTGGGCAGCTGCTGTGTGGTGAAGTCCGTGTGGTGGGCAGCTGCTGTGTGGTGAAGTCCGTGTGGTGGGCAGCTGCTGTGTGGTGAAGTCCGTGTGGTGGGCAGCTGCTGTGTGGTGAAGTCCGTGTGGTGGGCAGCTGCTGTGTGGTGAAGTCCGTGTGGTGGGCAGCTGCTGTGTGGTGAAGTCCGTGTGGTGGGCAGCTGCTGTGTGGTGAAGTCCGTGTGGTGGGCAGCTGCTGTGTGGTGAAGTCCGTGTGGTGGGCAGCTGCTGTGTGGTGAAGTCCGTGTGGTGGGCAGCTGCTGTGTGGTGAAGTCCGTGTGGTGGGCAGCTGCTGTGTGGTAAGTCCGTGTGGTGGGCAGCTGCTGTGTGGTGAAGTCCGTGTGGTGGGCAGCTGCTGTGTGGTGAAGTCCGTGTGGTGGGCAGCTGCTGTGTGGTGAAGTCCGTGTGGTGGGCAGCTGCTGTGTGGTGAAGTCCGTGTGGTGGGCAGCTGCTGTGTGGTGAAGTCCGTGTGGTGGGCAGCTGCTGTGTGGTGAAGTCCGTGTGGTGGGCAGCTGCTGTGTGGTGAAGTCCGTGTGGTGGGCAGCTGCTGTGTGGTAAGTCCGTGTGGTGGGCAGCTGCTGTGTGGTGAAGTCCGTGTGGTGGGCAGCTGCTGTGTGGTGAAGTCCGTGTGGTGGGCAGCTGCTGTGTGGTGAAGTCCGTGTGGTGGGCAGCTGCTGTGTGGTGAAGTCCGTGTGGTGGGCAGCTGCTGTGTGGTGAAGTCCGTGTGGTGGGCAGCTGCTGTGTGGTGAAGTCCGTGTGGTGGGCAGCTGCTGTGTGGTGAAGTCCGTGTGGTGGGCAGCTGCTGTGTGGTGAAGTCCGTGTGGTGGGCAGCTGCTGTGTGGTGAAGTCCGTGTGGTGGGCAGCTGCTGTGTGGTGGGCAGCTGCTGTGTGGTGAAGTCCGTGTGGTGGGCAGCTGTGTGGTAAGTCCGTGTGGTGGGCAGCTGCTGTGTGGTGAAGTCCGTGTGGTGGGCAGCTGCTGTGTGGTGAAGTCCGTGTGGTGGGCAGCTGCTGTGTGGTGGGCAGCTGCTGTGTGGTGAAGTCCGTGTGGTGGGCAGCTGTGTGGTAAGTCCGTGTGGTGGGCAGCTGCTGTGTGGTGAAGTCCGTGTGGTGGGCAGCTGCTGTGTGGTGAAGTCCGTGTGGTGGGCAGCTGCTGTGTGGTGAAGTCCGTGTGGTGGGCAGCTGCTGTGTGGGGAAGTCCTTGTTTTGGGCAGCTGTGTGGTGAAGTCCGTGTGGTGGGCAGCTGCTGTGTGGTGAAGTCCGTGTGGTGGGCAGCTGCTGTGTGGTGAAGTCCGTGTGGTGGGCAGCTGCTGTGTGGTGAAGTCCGTGTGGTGGGCAGCTGCTGTGTGGTGAAGTCCGTGTGGTGGGCAGCTGCTGTGTGGTGAAGTCCGTGTGGTGGGCAGCTGCTGTGTGGTGAAGTCCGTGTGGTGGGCAGCTGCTGTGTGGTGAAGTCCGTGTGGTGGGCAGCTGCTGTGTGGTGAAGTCCGTGTGGTGGGCAGCTGCTGTGTGGTGAAGTCCGTGTGGTGGGCAGCTGCTGTGTGGTGAAGTCCGTGTGGTGGGCAGCTGCTGTGTGGTGAAGTCCGTGTGGTGGGCAGCTGCTGTGTGGTGAAGTCCGTGTGGTGGGCAGCTGCTGTGTGGTGAAGTCCGTGTGGTGGGCAGCTGCTGTGTGGTGAAGTCCGTGTGGTGGGCAGCTGCTGTGTGGTGAAGTCCGTGTGGTGGGCACAAGTCTTCAGAGATGTCATCACCAGCAGCAACAGAACAATGTCTGCGAAGATAAGTTTGTACGTTACTAGATAATTCATGAACTGCAATAAGAAATAGTTTAAAGTCTTACTAAGTATTTACAATGCTGCCTTCAACATTCTGTAGCCAGAAATATTACTGAAATATTTTCAAAGTTGATGGATCAAAAATTACCTTGGAACTGAAGTAATCCAAGTTTTTTATATTACCTGAGGAGCTGGAGGTGTTGATGGTGTGGTGGATGGCAGAGAAGTGACTAGTGGCGCCACTATTCTTGACCTCCATGGCTAAATGGCGCCATTGACCTGGGGGAGGGGGTGATGACGTCACTGGTTGTTTGTGGGGAGGGGGGAGGGTCGTTAAAGGAAGGGTCAGGGGTTGGCTGCTGGTGGAGGGGTGTTTGGGGGTAAGTAATTAGTTGTTACTGGTGGGAGGGTGATGGGGAGGGGGGATGGTTGTCACTTGGTAATTACTAAGGAACTAACAGTCTTGTTCTGTGTTAACATGACTTCAATCTTGATATCTGAGACGCCCTGGACACTAGCCCAAACACACTCGTTTGCCACATATACGTAATTCTAATGAACATATGTTCATAGACTCGTGTTGAACACCGTCTCCTTAATGTTAGGCTGACATATTTGACATCTCTTGTGGGTTTAGTGCTTAGTTTTGATGGTAGTGGAAGTAATATAGTTTGACCTGGTAGCCGGCATCAGCTGCCTTTACTGCCTCATGCAGGGTGATAGTTTATTATTAAACTAAGTCAAGGATCCCAGTGGATGTAAGTCACTTTGACTTTCTTGGGTTATCATAGGTAATCTACACATACACTGTGTATGATAATTTATATAGTATACCTAAATGAACTTACTAATCACCGGTCTTAAACCTTAGTATATTTAGGGAGAGGTACGCATTATCATAATGTAGATTACCTGGGATAACCCTAAGTTAGTGTCTTAGTTCAGTTTTAATTTTCCCGTAATACATTGCATATCAGTGGCTCCATTTTTGTGCCCACCTGTTTTATTACATGTAAACTGTATTGTTCAAGAGTATTAAGAGGAATATAAATATTTGTGTGAATTTAATCTGTTAGTTTGTAGCCCAGACCCATCCTGTGGGTGGTAGTCAAAAAGATTACGTTTATATAGGATGATTAAAGGTGGGTGAAGGGAGCAAAGGCATATTTTTTTTTTTTTTTTTTTTTTTTTTTTTTTTTTTTTTTTTTTTTTTTTCTACATTTTTTTTTTTTTTTTATATTTTATTTAGAACAATACAATACAAGAGATAGATAAAGACAAAAACAGGTCTTACACAGAATAAATCATTAACAACCACACAAACATGAACTTGAGATAACACAAATAACCCTCCTCACCCATACATGAAAACCCCTACACCTATGATAACCAATAAACGACTAATTCCAATTGCATTGTTATATGATTAACAAAACACACCATAATATGCATATATTGTCACTTTGTAAATTATAAAGTAGGACACCTTATACGTTAAATACAATTAACGTAATGTATTGAGAAGAAGGTAAAAACAATATGTTCATCAAACACAGAATATATTAATAAACAAGGATCCAACACACTGACCCCTCTACAAGCATCTAAACATGCATATGAATAACATACATAGAACAATGTCCCACTGCAAAATCAAACACATATATAGAGTATACTCGTCACAAACCATGAATACACATCATACGCCCAAGTTCATACACATTCACCCTCTCATACCAGGAGTTAGTTAGTTTAATGTTTATTATGCACCCCATACCCATCCTGTGGGCGGTAGTCACCACATACCCATCCTGTGGGCGGTAGTCACCACATACCCATCCTGTGGGCGGTAGTCACCACATACCCATCCTGTGGGCGGTAGTCAAAAGATTACAGAGGTACATAATGGGTCCAGGGACTGGGCCTCAAAGTTTTGATAGCTGAGCAAGCCACAGAGGCAATGAACTCACAATTTACAAAGGTAATGAACTCACAATTTACAAAGGTAATGAACTCCAGGTAGGTCTAGTCACAATCATTACAAGTTACAAAGGTATTTACAGATTACAGAGGTACACAATGGGTCCAGGGACCGGGCTCCAAAGTTTTGATGGCTGAACTAGGTACAAGGTAATGAACTCACAAGTTACAAAGGTAATGAACTCACAAGTTACAAAGGTAATGAATACTGTAAGAATGGTTACTTACGTTTATACATGGCTGCAATCATGAACAAATTTTAGAGTAATGAGCAATTCACACTTCCACACCCGGTCACAACTGTAGTGAGTTATTGGTGCAAATGTTGATTGCTGAGTCTCTCTCTCTCTCACACACACACACACACACACACACACACATACAAATTCATACACACACACACATAAACACACACACACACACACACACACAAACTCATACACACACGCACACACACTCATACTCACACACACTCATACACACACTCACACTCATACACACACACACTCATACTCACACACACACACACACACACACACACACACACACACACACACACACACACACACACATGCACACATGTGGTAATGCTTTATTTACAGCTAGCAAAGTCAGGGTATTTCTCCAGAATGGTCTGTAATATACCACTGTGGATAAAATACTTAGCCATTTCTTGAACACTTCTGAGTGAGTTGTTTCTAAATTCATTAATTTTATCGCACTCCAGTACATAATGACGCAGGGTGTGACAATAATCCATCTGGCAAAGTTTACATTTCGTTTGGTCTACATCTGGTGGTGGTGATTTAACCTGCCAAAGATACTTGTAACCCAGCCGGAGCCGGGCGGTAGTGACATCCAAGAGTCTGCTTATTTTGTTGGATGCACCATAGACATGTGGCTCCTCCTGCATGATAGAATGATGATAGATGGACTCACTGGTGTCAATCTCCCTGAGCCTTAAGTCCATAAAATTCAGCTGAAGTTCTTTTCGTATTATTGTTCTCAAACTACTACCTGACAAGCCAAGATTGTAATCTACTCCCTCTTTGAAAGCATACAGCTTAGCCAATTTATCAGTTCTATCATGCATCTGAAGACCAATGTGAGATGGAATCCACAGCATGTGCACTCTGACTCCACTGTCCACAATCCTACCATACCTGTGTCTGGCTTCTGACACAAGCATGCCACAATTTATGCTTAATGAGTTGAGAGCATTTATGGATGACAGAGAATCAGTTACAATTAAACTGTCAATCTTTGATACATAGATGCATTTCAGTGCAAGGAGTATGGCAAACAGTTCTGTCTGAAGGGTAGAGGCCCAATTATTGATGCGTGCTCCAATTTCTTTAAGAGAGCCATCACTCTGTACGACAACAGCAGCACTACCAGCTGCACCAGTGGATTGGTGAACAGAACCATCAACGTAAATAATTTGCGAGAGTGTGTGCTGTGTGACTAAGTTATCAATACAGCTTAAGGCCTCATGTTTGGCTTCAAGGCGAAGTTTTGGTTGTGATTTAAGAAGTAGTTTGGGGGGAAATGGAGGAATGGTAGTTTGGAATGGGGTAATATTCCATGGAGCGGAGAAGTGCCGCTGTTGCCTTACTTGACATAGATCATGTATCTGATTCATGCGGAGGTCGGTTCCAGTCTTTTCGATCCATCTGGAGGAGTGTTCACCAGTGCTGAGGAAAGTTTGGAGGGCTTCTGTGCAGGGGTTTGAATGAGCTTGCCTGAGCATATTAACCCCAATTAGGATATTTCTTTCAGTAACACGATCTCTGATGCTTGGAATATCAAGTTCTTTTTGCATATTTAAAATTTTGGCAGTACGAGGGCATCCTAGGATGATCCTCATTGCTTCGTTCTGCAGTTTTTCCAGCCCTCCAAGCTTCCAGTCAGACACAAGAGCAAGTAGTGGCGCAGCATAATCAACCAATGATCTAATATAAGCAAGATACATCATTTTCACAATTTTAACATTAGCACCATACCTGGGGTGAAGCCCTGCCACAACTCTAAGTGCTCTTAGTCGTTCTTTGTATTGGCAACAAAGTCTTGTTACAACAGGTCCAAGTAGTGGAACCTCAAAGCCTAGATACCTGTATCTGCTTACATATTCTAGAAGAGACCCATCATGCAATTGGATCTGACGAACTGTGCCTCTCTGTCGAGGAGGACGCCTATTGAGTATCTTTGTTTTATCAGTAGAGATTATCAACCCCAGGTCCTGACACGAGGCTAGTACATGATTAAGAATGTTTTGGGTGTTGGAGAATCCGGTGGTGTGAATCATTATATCATCAGCAAAACTAATCACATAATTATGGGGCTGACTAGGCATAGCATTAAGTAATGCATTAATTAGAATATTGAACAGTGTGGGACTGAGCACACCTCCCTGTGGGGTTCCTAATTCAAAGTCTTTAGTTACACTTCTATGTCCCTGGAACAACACAGACGATTTTCTGTTGGACAGGTAGCCTTTAATCCAGCGGAGAAGCCATCCTCCAACATCCATTCTGGCAAGTTCACTAATTATTACATGTCGGTTGGCTACATCGAAAGCGGATTTAAGGTCAAGGAAGGTAGTGTAGGAACTGTCAGTGTGCAGGGTGAGAAAGGTGGCTATGCAATGATGCACGCTCCTTCCATGCATGAAACCATGTAACCGGGGAGACAAAAATTGTTTGATTCTGTACATGAGACGATTAAGAATCATTCTCTCAAATGTTTTACACAAGCAGCTAGTAAGAGATATTGGGCGAAATGCATTTTGTTGATTGGGCTTAGGAATTGGAATGATGAGGCTGTTGGTCCAAGATTGAGGGAGCTCCCCAGTTACATAGCTCATGTTATATAATTCAAGTAATGGATTACCTGGTACTCGACACAGCAATCTGAGTATGTTGTAAGTAATACCATCCTCACCAGGCGACGTGGAGTTGCCCTTAGTTAGCGCTGCATCAAGTTCATAATTAGTGAAAGGAATGTTGCAATCATCTGCCTTACTGAGCATAAAGCAAACAAGTCTCTCCCTTGCATCATATTTATCATTTAATTTTGCCTGTGTGGTACTGGGAAGATTGTCATAGCTAGATGTAGCAGCCCAAGCACTGACTAACTCATTCGCCCTATGCAAGGGATGAGGGTGCGCGATCTGCCCAGTTCGTTTACCCTTAATTCTATTTATGTCCCTCCATGCCCGGCTAAGTGGGGTGTGAGCATTAAGACCGTTGACAAATTTTTCCCAGTCGGTTTGCCGCAGCTCTGTCATACGCTCTCTGGCAGCAGCAAGGGCAGTTTGGAAGAGCCTCAGCATTCCAGGGGTACGATGTTTTCTATAGGCTAGGCCTAGTCTGCGAGCAGTACGTTTCAGTGTACGAAGTTTAGAATCATTGTAATAAGTATGGTTTTTGAAGGAGGTATGATTATTACGGAAGTTTGTTGGGTTTAGAGTACCAAGAGGTTGCAGTGGCGGCTCTAAGTAGTTCTGAATACTGCTCACAAGATCATTGTTAAAGGTCTCTACAGAGGAACACTCATAGGAATTATACCAGTCAGTCACATGTGCAACAAAGTCATCATGCTGATCTGTGGGAACATTAAAACGTTTCCGTTTGAATATCCCACCAGGAAGGATAGTATTACCAATATCTAGAGAGGTTAGCCTAGGGAAATGATCAGACGCTATATCTGTTACAATGGAAGACTCACAACTGGCAGAAGTAATGTTGAAGCCCAGGCACAGATCAAGGACGCCTCCATAGATATGTGTGGGTTCAAGGTCACCTACAATTTGGACATTATCATGACTGTTTAAGAGTGACAACAGTTGATTGCCATTACGATTACCAAACTGTGAGTTTCCAATGCTTTTGTGTCTCGCATTGTAATCGCCAATAATAAGAGTAGGCTCAGAATGAGCACAAGTTGGGAGCTCCAAGTAATTAAATTTATCAGCAGGAGCATACAAGTTAAATATGTTGAGAGCAGAGTTCCCTATATAAATCCTAACACCGTGATATTGTAGCCCCTCTGTTTTCTTGTGTGCAAGAAGTTGATGGGGAAGTGATTTTTTAATATATAGAACACAAGAGTTAGTAGATTTGAGGTTATATGCAACAAATGATGGTAATTTAGGGGGTTGGGATTTTTCAGGGACTCTGCACTCTTGTAGACACACAACATCAATGGGTTCGGTGGTTACTTTATGATGAAGTTCAGGAAGCCTTTTTCTAAGTGATGCAATATTCCAGCTTAATATAGAAAGTTTATACGAGTTTTGATCCATTATAGTAGTCCTGGGATCATCTTGAGTTTCTCAGCATAATGAAAAAATTGTTCATATAAATAGCAGACCTTATCAATGTCAACAGTGCTACCCTTGTCCATGAGTTTTGCAAGTGCACCTCCAGTTGTAAGGCCTCGTGGGAGTCTTCGTAAACCCAGAGCATGACGCTGTTTATGTGTGAATGTATGATAGGTGACACCACCACCACTCACATTCCCTCCTCCGCTAACATTACACGCAACACTACAACTGTCATCACCAGCGCCACTACCAACATTGTGTTCATTACATTTGTCAACAGTATTGTATTCAACATTAATGTCTATGTGACTAACCTCATCACACTCTGCACCACCACTTATATTATGCTCATCACTATTACTAACATTATAGACACCACCACTCTCATCACACTCTTCACCACCTCTTAAATTACGCTCATCACTATTACTAACATTATAGACACCACCGCTCTCATCACACTCTTCACCACCACTTAAATTATATTCATCACTATTACTAACATTATAGACACCATAGCCCTCATCACACTCTTCACCACCACTTCCATTACGGTCATCACTATTACTAACATCATTGACACCATAGCCTTCATTATGATGCTCACTACAGTTATCAACACAAGTATTATATTCGTCATTACTGTAATTAAGAACACCACCACCACCTTGTTCAGCAACCTTACACTTGCTTTCACAAATTGTGACAATCTTGTTATTGGTACACTCTACACATCTTTCCTTGTGTTGTTCAAGTTGTTGTTTCAGGAGTAACTGTTGTGTTTCCAGTATTTTTATGCGCGACATCAGGTTGTATACCACAGGAGCAAGACTTGGAACATCTGGAGACGTGAAGTCCCGGTCAGCTGAGCTATTTGGCTGACTGTCAGCTGACTCAGCTAGGCTGGTATTGACAGCCGATGTGATGGGGGTCTGTTGACGTGCTCCCCAGGTGAGGTGCTCAACCCCATTGTCTGAGGGCAGGCATGAGCCAGTATTCAGACCCGAGGTACCTGGTAGTCCTGGGGGGCCATTATGAGGGGTACAGGGTGAAGTGCGGTTGGCTGCGATGCGATCAGCCCTCACACTGCAGTCAGCATGAGCTGCTGTGACTCCTGAGGTCTTACAATTGATACATTGTTTAGCAACAGTCTGTTGCTGTTTGATCATAGCATAACACCGTTCAGAAGGATGAGCATTGGCACACACTGCACACCAGTGTGACTTAGATGGGCATTTCCTGGCGATGTGGCCCCAGCGTTGACACTTATAACATCGACGTTGAGGAGGTCTGTACAATGCAATGTAATAGCGTCTGTTGAGGGCTGCACGGGAGTGAATATAGCGTGGCAGAGTCCCCTGGCCAGTCCACTCAGCTAATATCAGACCGTTGGAAAGTCGACGAGGGCTTGCAACTTGCTCTGACGCCAGATATTGAGGATTCAAGTGCTTGTTGACGTTGTAGATGACAATAAGCACTTTAGGTGCCCTTGGTGGGGCAGCTCGGAGTTTGATGTTGGCATATTCGTGAGTGAGAAGTTTGTCTATAAATGCTGAATCATTAGGCACAAAGACGTAGTTATCCTCATCGCGGACAAACTTGATCGTTTTCTCATGATTGTTTACACTAGCTTCGAAAAACCAGTTAAACTTGGTCTCTTGATCAGTGTTGTCAGGGAAATCTAACCTGACAGCTTTGGGAGGGTGTGCGCCCACTGTATTGCTTTCAGCAAGCTTTCTCTGGAAGCCTCGTTCTTTTTTCCGAGCCTGTTTACTAAAATATGTTTCAAATCTGCCTTCACCCTCATCTACGTCAACACCATCAGCTATACTCATAGCTGACAGGAGTTTCACACTGGCGATGGGCTAAAGGATACCGGTGAATAGAAGGGACAAGGAAGGGATATTCACCTCGCTAGACACAGGCAATGTGGGTGTAGTGGCCTGCGGGTCGCAGTGCGATTTTCAAGGTCATTCACGGGGCCACAGTCGTCTCGAGAGTTACCAATATTGCACCACTCATTAATTACTCGAAACCCGCAGCACTTAACACAGCTAGCACACGTGTCTGGGAATGACAGACAAATTTTCACTCTGTGGACAAATAAATCAGCACAAACTTAATATGTTTATAGATGAACCTCTGGCTTGTTACAGTTAAAAAGCTGTTTAGCCTGGATCGGTTAAACTCGCCCTTATCTCATATGTAGATAATGGCGACGAGCTAAGGGATACCGGTGAATAGGAAAGTCGAGGAAGGGACATTCACCTCACTGGACACACGCAGTATGGGTGTAAGTGGCATGCGAGTCTTATAGTGCCATTTTCAAGGTCACCCAGCAGGCCAGACATTCCTCACTCATTTTAAGCCTACGTTGGTACTGATGGTAGCACAATGTCCTAAGTCAGTGAAATCCACTCGTGCAAATAGTTACAACAAATCTGCAGCAATTAACACAACCACTAGGATATTTGCTTGTAGCAGGCAGGTAGGCACACAGGAGACTTCGTAAGGTGAGTGGAGTGCGGCACAGAGGACTGACACGGCACTCAAGCATTTATGTGGTCTGGCAAAAACCGCCTCTAGACCATAAGTAAATAGAGGCGAATGGCTGAGTTCCAAATCGAGGAGGGAGGGGAGGGAGGCAAGGTGGAGTGAAGGTGTAGCCTCCTACAGCCACTTCAAATCAAGATGTTTGTGTTTCACTAGGTATATCACTAGTCACAGTTCACACATAAGAGTTCCAGCAGCAATTCAGCTGCGCTCCAACGATATTTGTTGCATGATGAGTTATCAGTCGGGTGAGATAAGCAGTTCTGATATAGAAGGCCTAGGACTTCCCTCTACACACACACGTCCTCTCCCCTCAACCACTCAGGCCTAACCTGTCATACCAGGAGGCGACCCCGTTTTCACCCCTGACAGCCCATCAACATAACACATTGTACCATCCCTACCCTGCCCCACCCACCTAATTTACAAATTTAATAAAACCTCTAATGTAAGGTCTCGATATCCCTCAGAGAAATCCCGCTCCCACCTCCTCCCATAAAGTTCTCTATTACGGCACAACGTTTTATAAAACGTAACAGCCAATACCCTCCTCTTCACCTCACTTACCTCTTTCCCCCTCATTCCCCACATAATGTAGACATAATCCACCATAATGTACCCCACAGCCCTAATAATACTATCATCCATACCCCCCACATCAAGACTCAATGCCCGCAGAACAGAGAGGTATTGACCACTTATCTTATGCAACACCCTGCTCAACCAACCCCTGACGCTCCCCAACCCCTCACAAAAATATACTACATGGAATGCAGAATCCTCCCCGCCACATATTCCACATACCCCCCCCCCTCAACCACCCGTCTAGCTCGTAAGACCACTCCCGATGGTAAAATCCCATGCAAAAACCGATACATCACGTCACGTCCACGGGGTTGTAACCTTAACCTACCAAACCTTCTCCATATACATCCCCAGTCATACATGGGGAAAATCCCCTCCACCGGAGCCACAACCCTTTCCGCCGACATCCTACACAGCCTACTTATTTTTACCTTACCCAGATCCCTTACCATCACCACTGCCCTCAAAATAGTTTCACACTCCCTCAACTCCGTCCCAGAAAACATGCGTTTCAATTTATTGTGTACCTTAACCAACCCCCCCCCACTCACACCCTCCCTCATCACCTCCCTTTTAATGAAGATACATTTAACCCTCCTCTTTAAAATGGTATAACATACCGACAGGTTGTTAGGTAAGACACATATGCAACAGTTAGGTATCTTTATTATGAAACGTTTCATACAATGCTCTTCTCCAGACTGAGGGACTGACCACCTCAAAACTTTAAGGGTGATGGACTGATTTCATCGTCTTCAAGTATCTTCTGCTTCTATCAACTTTTCTGTACTTGACTGAAGAAGCCTACTGAGTAGGCGAAACGTTTCATAATAAAGATACCTAACTGTTGCATATGTGTCTTACCTAACAACCTCCTCTTTAAGTTCATTAAACCCAACCCCCCCTGACGCACAGGTAACATTACTACATCCCTTCTAAGCCAGTCACAACCTGAACCCCACAAAAATTTAAAAACCCCTCTAAGTATAGTTGCAATTGCCGTCCCCGTTAAAGGGAACACGGCAGCCACATGCCAAACCTTGCTATACAATAAAACGTTAATTACAATGGCACGCTGCACAAGGGTCAAATGATAAGGCCGCAATGCTCCCAATCGACCCAGTATCTTTTCTACCAACCTGACCGAATTATTAACACGTGCAACCTCAAGATCATCAGCATAGATTAGACCACAAATTTTTAATGACATCACCCGCTTCTTTACGACTGCACTACCCCACTCAACCCTCTCCCCCCAAGTCCCTAACCCCATAACCATGGACTTCTCCGAATTTACCCTCATACCAGTCGCACATGCAAACGTGTCGACCACTCCATCTAAGGCGTTTATGGACATCCCCTCTCTAACCAATACAGTGGTATCATCCACATACCCTATGAGAACAGGCCAAACGCCCTCAGTACCCCCCCCAACCCCTTCACTAACGCCCATATGGCGCTCCACCATTCTATAAAAGGGGTCCTGTATGCACGCAAATAAAAGCTGTGACATAGGACACCCCTGTCTAAGACCTCTGCCCATTACAATCCTCCCCCCTAATCTCCCATTAATCTGTACTCTCACCATTGCCCCTCTATATAACGCCTCTACCCATCCCACTATTTCTTCCCCATAGCCCTGTTTCCTGAGGATAGCTCTCAACGCCTCTCGCTCCACCCTATCATAAGCTCCTTGCCAGTCTAGTGCAACCAAACCCCCCCCCCTTCCCCCCCTTTTTCTTCCACGAAATCCCTTAAAAGACCATGTCCCACCCCCATAGACCTACCTGGCAACCCAAACTGGGTTTCCGATACAACCCTCCCTACAACACACTTGATCCTATTTCCTAAAATTTTTGCAAATAACTTATAATCCGCGCATAACAACGATATTGTTCTATAGTCCCTGAGCGAACGCTGTTCCTTACCCTTCGGTACCAAAACAACTACAGCTGTTGCCTGTCTGTCACCCAACCTTCCCCTTACCTTCATCAAGTTCAGTAACCTCACCAAAAACCCTTTCATTAACTCCCAATGCTGTTGATAAAACTCCGCCGGCAGTCCATCGATGCCCGGTGCTTTGCCCTTTTGCATGGCACTCAAAGCTCTCCATATTTCCCCCTCAGTTATGTCCCCCCCCAAAGCTTCCCTATCACTGTGTCCTAACCTACATGGCACACTTCCACACACCCTCTCTAAATCCCCTAATCCTACCCCTTCCTCCCGCCAATACTTTTCGTACCACTGATCCGCAAACAACCCCATCCCATCCGTAGTGTGGATAACCTGACCCGCCCTATACCCTCCCACCGACTCAAGAACCTCCAAACATGGAATAGTTGTTGCCTGCCGACGTTGTTTTTGTCTGCGCAACACACACGAAGACGGCCTATCACCCCATAACACCTCCTCCACCCCCGCCATTACTCTCACCGCTTGGAACCGCTCGTCCTGAATTTCTCGCAACCGCTCTTTAAGTATCATAATGTCGTCCATCGGATAGACACCCTCTACTGTCCCTTTTACATAACAACCCCGTAACCTGTCCTCCAAATAATTAATCAACCCAAATTTTAAAGAATTAATCCTTTTCCCCTCCCTCACATAATAATGCCGAATCCGGTCCTTAGCCACACCATCCCACCACGTCACCACGTCCTCCACACCTTGTACCTCCTCAGTTAATCTCTCCCACAGTTCCGTAAAACCCCCCAACCCCTCCTCATCTTCCAACAGACTCGTATTTAATTTCCAATATCCCCTAGAGATACAAGCTAGAGAATCCCACTCTACTTCTGTGACAACCGCCCTATGATCTGAAAAAGCTAGTTCAATAGTACGGACAGACGTTGACAATACCTTATGAGATATATACAACCTGTCTAACCTAGCTGCGTAACCTCGCCTCACGAAAGTATGCTCCACCTCCCACGCTCCCCCACCTACCACATCCCTCAACTGAACGTCCACCAAAAGATTGCGTAATGCTGTCAACATATGCCCCGCCCCTCGTGGTTCCACATCCGCTCTCCTGATCACACAATTCCAGTCTCCACCTACGATGGCCACTTCAGGTAAACCACGGAAAGCAAAAACTAGATCAGCACACACAAAATCCCTCTTGACTTTCATATCATTTTCAGCTGGTGCATACACACTTACAAAGGTTACCCTCTGCCCCATCCACCACCCATCCACACGCAACACCCTCCCCCCCCCCACCCCCTTCACGTCTTTGCAACACAAACGGGCTCGCCTCCTTTATCAATAAACCCACACCACCTTTCAAACGTGCCGATGGCAGAGTCAACACCGTATACCCGTCCACCTCGAGCACTCTACCCTCCCTGAAATTATGCTCCTGTAGAAAGACTACGTCCACTCTGTATCGACGTAAGAGCATACGAAAGCATTCCCTCTTCACACCAGTACACAGTCCATTCACATTCACAGTCATGCACTTAAGGCCTTTCTAAAGCTTCCAACCCTTTCTCCTCTCACCCTTCCCAGGGCCTCTTGCCCCAGGGTCAACATGTGGTTTGTCACCATCCACCCCCCCCCCTCTTCGATGCCTCTTATCCTGGCTGTCACGAGAATATACATCCTTCCTCCCAGACCTCTGCGCGGGCGTCAGGACATCATCTGAGTCTGACGCAGCCGCCCTCTTCCTCGTAACACTCTCTACCGCCATACTGTCTACCGAAGATTCCTCACAGTGAACATCAACCTCTACTGTGACCTGTCGCACAGAGCTCGGTGACTCCTCTCTCTGCCTGCAGTTGTCCTCCTTCCTTCCCGTGCCTGTCCCGCCACACTCTCCTTTCAACTCAGGCACCATTTCACGGACCAAGCCATTATCCTCGCCCGAAGAAGGTAAAGTTTTCAATACCTCGTCGAGCTCCTCCTCCAGCTCTTGCACCTCCTGCTGAATGAGCACTTCCTCCCCCGTCACCGGCAAAGTGGCCATTATCGGCTCCACACAACTCGTGCCCCGCCCCTCATGCACCACAAGAGACTCTTCTACAATTTCACTCCACAGACGGCCATCACCTCGGTTTCCTTTGGAATTCTCCTCTACGACAACCACACCTGTAACTGGTGCACCACCTGTTTGCGCCGGCGCCCTCCACTGCCTCCCACACGTCGCCGCCATATGGTCATACTCTCCACACAACCTGCATGTCCGACGCTGCCCAGCATACGCCACTAGAATTTGGGTCCTAAACTCCGGCATCACGACGTATGACGGGATCGGGTGCCTCAGTGTCATTTTGAGGGAGAATGTACCCTCCGGACGTCCCACGTACGCACCTGCCGCCCACTTGCCTTGGGTTGCCAGATGCACGGTACCATAAGCTGCAAACACCTTCCGTAAGTCCTCCTCGTCAGCCTCGAAGGGGACATTGCGCAACTTCACCCACGTATAGTGGCGAGAAACGTCTATGAGTCGCACTTTGACAGCTGGAGTTACATCAATACTCACATGCTCAAATTTCGTCACTAACGACTCGTACACAGCCGTCGAATTTAACTTGACGAATAGACGATAGGCCCCATTCAGGGCTACACCATAAACCTCATCATCCTGCACTCCGTACGTTTCTCTGATGATTGCCGGAAGTAACACCTGCGCCGTAGAGGGGGAAATCGCCCCACGAAGCAGCTCCACGCCGACAGTGTTCACCCTACGTTGGATACTCAGCGCCATATTGTTGCTATGAGAGCTCTCCTGACAGAACAGCAGAGGGGTGCTGTGCACAACCGCACTCCACCGCAGTCAGGCAGCTAATGCAAAGGCATTGGGGTACTACGGGTATAGTGGTTTTTGTCGATGACACGACAGTCTTAGTGGGGGGAGAGGAGGGGATGAAGAGTGTAGACAGAATCGTCGAGATATTTAGTGGGGTGACAGGTATGTGTGTTAATGGTGACAAGTCGAAATTACTGGAGGTTGGTTCGTGGGTGGGAGGGGAACTGGGGAATAGGTGTGGATGGCAGGTGGTAGAGCAGGTAAAAATTTGTGGAGTATTATACAGAGGGGCAGCACAGGGGGCTAGAGAGGCAAATTAAGAAAGAGTAGTGTAAGGGGCTTTGAGAAGGTTGGGGGGGGATAAGATCGAGTAGTTTGACAATACAACAGTCACTGTGGTCAACACTAATTTATCCTACACTGTAGTATGTGGCAGTGGTGTATCCATTAATGGCGGAAGATGTGCGGAGGGTGCAAAGGGAAGTACTGAGTTTTAGATGGGGATATGGTTGTCCTTGGCTGCTACAGTGATGACATCGCTGCCGATGGGGGGTTTAGGATTAATTCCTTTGGGTAGCAGACTGAAGAGCATGTATGTGAAGCATTATCTGCCATTGGGTGGGGAACATGGTGCCAGAGTGAGGGACTTGAGGCGGTGGTGGTGGGGGGGTATAGGGACTTCGAGGAGTGTATGAGTATATTGAGATACTTATTACAGGTAAGAATTCCGGGAAATGTGTCACCGTGTGTTTTAGGGAGGTTAGAAAGGTGTCATGAGGTGGTGGAAGGAGTGTTTTTCCGTTATATAATTGGGAACTCATCTGAGAAGCAGTCCGTAAGTTACGGTTGAAGTCAAGGGTGAGAGAAACTATGTAAGATAAGATAAGATAAGATTTCGTTCGGATTTTTAACCCCTGAGGGTTAGCCACCCAGGATAACCCAAGAAAGTCAGTGCGTCATCGAGGACTGTCTAACTTATTTCCATTGGGGTCCTTAATCTTTTCCCCCAGGATGCGACCCACACCAGTCGACTAACACCCAGGTACCTATTTGCTGCTAGGTGAACAGGACAACAGGTGTAAGGAAACGTGTCAAATGTTTCCACCCGCCGGGAATCGAACCCGGGCCCTCCGTGTGTGAAGTTAGTTTAATATGTTTATTATGCAGCCCATACCCATCCTGTGGGCGGTAGTCACCACATACCCATCCTGTGGGCGGTAGTCAAAAGATTACAGAGGTACATAATTGGTCCAGGGACTGGACTCCAAAGTTTTGATAGCTGAGCAAGTTACAGAGGTAATGAACTCACAATTTACAAAGGTAATGAACTCACAATTTACAAAGGTAATGAACTCACAATTTACAAAGGTAATGAACTCACAATTTACAAAGGTAATGAACTCCAGGTAAGTCTGGTCACAATCATGACAAGTTACAAAGGTATTTACAGATTACAGAGGTACGTAATGGGTCCAGGGACTGGGCCCCCAAAGTTTTGATAGCTGAACTAGGTACAAAGGTAATGAACTCACAATTTACAAAGGTAATGAATTCTGTAGAATGGTTACTTACGTTTATACTTTGGCTACAATCATGAACAAATTATAGAGTAATGAGCAATTCACACTTCCACACCCGGTCACAACTGTAGTGAGTTATTGGTGCAAATATTGATTGTTGAGTCACACACACACACACACACACACACACACACACACACACACACACACACACACACACACACACACACACACACACACACACACACACACACACACACACACTTTAGTTTAATATCTTTATGCACCCCATACCCATCCTGTGGGCGGTAGTCAAAAGATTACAAAGGTACATAATGGGTCCAGTGAAGCGGGAGCTTTAACCACCAGGCCACCGGGCCTAAACTAAACTACGAATATACCAGATGCGACTTTTGCAGTCTGTTAAGTGTTTCTGTAAGTATATCAAGAGGGTACGTACATGGTTTAGCAGAGTCTTGGGTATGGTTGGTGTTAGGATATCGAGTGAGTGGGAGAGAGTGTGTGTGGGGGCGTAATGTCTTTAGTGACGGATTATATATCTACATCTGGTGATGAGGGAGGCGGGGGGGGAAGAATACGGGCTTTAGCTGGACATATCTATAAAATAAAGTGTAGAAATGAGGTAGTATATGGACATAGATGGGCTTTTGATTTTCCAGTATCATATAGAAGAATGACTGGGAGAGGGTTGTGTGATTTAGTGTTGTAATGGCTGGCTGGACTCGTCTCTGGATAAGGAAGAGTGAAATATGTAATTAGTACTGCTAAAATCTCTTGTTATTTAACACTTATTGTAGAAGTGTTGTGAAGGGTTGTCAGTAGCAAGTGAGGGGGGGGGGCTTACTAAAGTAATTAGGTGCTATAATGTTACATTTTGTGTGTGAAAGATCAAGTCTGATAATGCTGTGAAACTTGTCAATATAATCTATATCATCTTACACGTCATAATGTGTCTTACTTAAATAATCTATATCATCTTACACGTCATAATGTGTCTTACTTAAATAATCTATATCATCTTACACGTCATAATGTGTCTTACTTAAATAATCTATATCATCTTACACGTCATAATGTGTCTTACTTATATAAATATGGATATATGTATTAACTGTGTGAGTTACAGTATATAGTGTAATGTTGTTAGTTGACATTGTTAACTGTTATCAACTAGTGTTATCGTTAATATGTCTTAAGGTTTAATTATGTTAGAAAATAATAAGTTAAATAAACAGTTTTAAGATGTTAAGTCGAGTGCAAATGGAATTTTTCTCTCACTGGTAAAAAGGTGGATGTAAGTAATAATTATTGGATCATTACATCATGTAATTGTACATCTGTACACTGTAATTAGCAGACGAGGAGGAGTTGTGGGGATTATTATTATTTGTATTAGTGTACAGAGATCCTTTACTGCAGGTATAAGTTCTGTCAAGCACCTTAACTACTGGGAACACTTGGAAGCACTTGACTTGTACTCCCTGGAGCGCAGGAGAGAGAGATACATCATAATCTACACTTGGAAAATCCTGGAAGGAATGGTCCCAAATCTGCACACAGAGATCACTCCCTACCAAACTAAAAGACTGGGCAGGCGGTGCAAAATGCCCTCAATAAAAAGTAGGGGCGCCATTGGTACACTAAGAGAAAACACCATAAGTGTCCGGGGCCCAAAACTGTTCAACAGCCTCCCATCAAGCATTAGGGGAATTGCCAATAAACCCCTGGCTGCCTTCAAGAGAGAGCTGGACAGATACCTAAAGTCAGTGCCGGGTCAGCCGGGCTGTGGCTCGTACGTTGGACTGCGTGCGGCCAGCAGTAACAGCCTAGTTGATCAGGCCCTGATCCACCGGGAGGCCTGGTCGTGGACCGGGTCGCGGGGGCGTTGACCCCCGGAATAACCTCCAGGTAGATAGACATTACACATCTATCAGTCCAGTGATAAGTACACTAATTCAAATATTAATGCATATTGTGGGTTTAGCGCTTCTTTGTTATTATAACAATGCTTATTGTAATATATTTTGATGTATAATGTTGTATAATGTATAATGTTGTATAATGTTGTATGTTGTATAATGTTGTATAATGTTGTATAATGTTGTATGTTGTATAATGTTGTATAATGTTGTGTTGTATAATGTTGTATAATGTATAATGTTGTATAATGTATAATGTTGTATAATGTATAATGTTGTATAATGTATAATGTTGTATAATGTATAATGTTGTATAATGTATGTTGTATAATGTTGTATAATGTATAATGTTGTATAATGTATAATGTTGTATAATGTATAATGTTGTATAATGTATAATGTATAATGTTGTATAATGTATAATGTATAATGTTGTATAATGTATAATGTTGTATGTTGTATAATGTTGTATAATGTATAATGTTTGTTGTATAATGTTGTATAATGTTGTATAATGTATAATGTTGTATGTTGTATAATGTTGTATGTTGTATAATGTTGTATGTTGTATAATGTTGTTTAATGTTGTATAATGTATAATGTTGTATGTTGTATAATGTTGTATGTTGTATAATGTTGTATAATGTTGTATAATGATGTATGTTGTATAATGTTGTATAATGTTGTATGTTGTATAATGTTGTATAATGTTGTATAATGTTGTATAATGTTGTTTAATGTTGTTTAATGTTGTATAATGTTGTATAATGTTTAATGTTGTATAATGTTGTATAATGTTGTATAATGTTGTATAATGTTTAATGTTGTATAATGTTGTTTAATGTTGTATAATGTTGTATAATGTTGTATAATGTTGTATGTTGTATAATGTTGTATAATGTATAATGTTGTATGTTGTATGTTGTATAATGTATAATGTTGTATGTGTATAATGTTGTATAATGTTTAATGTTGTATAATGTTTGTTGTATAATGTATAATGTTTGTTGTATAATGTTGTATAATGTTTGTTGTATAATGTATAATGTTGTATAATGTTGTGTATAATGTATAATGTTGTATAATGTTTGTTGTGTAGTGTTGTATAATGTATAATGTTGTATAATGTTTGTTGTATAATGTATGTTGTATAATGTTGTATAATGTATAATGTATAATCTTGTATAATGTTGTATAATGTATAATGTATAATGTATAATGTTGTATAATGTATAATGTATAATGTATAATGTTGTATAATGTATAATGTTGTATAATGTATAATGTTGTATAATGTTGTATGTTGTATAATGTTGTATGTTGTATAATGTATTATGTTGTATAATGTATTATGTGGTATACTGTTGTATAATGTATGTTGTAAAATGTATAATGTATAATGTATTTTGTATGTTGTATAATGTTGTATAATGTTGTATGTTGTATAATGTATTATGTTGTATAATGTTGTATAATGTTGTATAATGTATAATGTTGTATAATGTTGTATACTGTTGTATAATGTTGTATGTTGTATAATGTTGTATAATGTTGTATACTGTTGTATACTGTTGTATAATGTTGTATAATGTTGTATGTTGTATAATGTTGTATAATGTTGTATGTTGTATAATGTTGTATACTGTTGTATAATGTTGTATGTTGTATAATGTTGTATACTGTTGTATAATGTTGTATGTTGTATAATGTTGTATAATGTTGTATACTGTTGTATAATGTTGTATAATGTTGTATAATGTTGTATAATGTTGTATAATGTTGTATAATGTATAATGTTGTATAATGTTGTATAATGTTGTATAATGTATAATGTTGTATAATGTTGTATCATAAACACGCTAAGATAACAGGGATATCTTGCTACTCCTACTTACACTTTGGTCACACTTCACAGACACGCACATGCATATATATATATACATACATCTAGGTTTTTCTCCTTTTTCTAAATAGCTCTTGTTCTTTTTTATTTCTTCTATTGTCCATGGGGAAGTGGAAAAGAATCTTTCCTCCGTAAGCCATGCGTGTCGTATGAGGCGACTAAAATGCCGGGAGCAATGGGCTAGTAACCCCTTCTCCTGTATACAATTACTAAAAAAGAGAAGAAGAAAAACTTTATAAAACTGGGTTGCTTAAATGTGCGTGGATGTAGTGCGGATGACAAGAAACAGATGATTGCTGATGTTATGAATGAAAAGAAGTTGGATGTCCTGGCCCTAAGCGAAACAAAGCTGAAGGGGGTAGGAGAGTTTCAGTGGGGGGAAATAAATGGGATTAAATCTGGAGTATCTGAGAGAGTTAGAGCAAAGGAAGGGGTAGCAGTAATGTTAAATGATCAGTTATGGAAGGAGAAAAGAGAATATGAATGTGTAAATTCAAGAATTATGTGGATTAAAGTAAAGGTTGGATGCGAGAAGTGGGTCATAATAAGCGTGTATGCACCTGGAGAAGAGAGGAATGCAGAGGAGAGAGAGAGATTTTGGGAGATGTTAAGTGAATGTATAGGAGCCTTTGAACCAAGTGAGAGAGTAATTGTGGTAGGGGACTTGAATGCTAAAGTAGGAGAAACTTTTAGAGAGGGTGTGGTAGGTAAGTTTGGGGTGCCAGGTGTAAATGATAATGGGAGCCCTTTGATTGAACTTTGTATAGAAAGGGGTTTAGTTATAGGTAATACATATTTTAAGAAAAAGAGGATAAATAAGTATACACGATATGATGTAGGGCGAAATGACAGTAGTTTGTTGGATTATGTATTGGTAGATAAAAGACTGTTGAGTAGACTTCAGGATGTACATGTTTATAGAGGGGCCACAGATATATCAGATCACTTTCTAGTTGTAGCTACACTGAGAGTAAAAGGTAGATGGGATACAAGGAGAATAGAAGCATCAGGGAAGAGAGAGGTGAAGGTTTATAAACTAAAAGAGGAGGCAGTTAGGGTAAGATATAAACAGCTATTGGAGGATAGATGGGCTAATGAGAGCATAGGCAATGGGGTCGAAGAGGTATGGGGTAGGTTTAAAAATGTAGTGTTA
Organism: Cherax quadricarinatus; assembly: GCF_038502225.1. Classification (NCBI taxonomy): domain Eukaryota; kingdom Metazoa; phylum Arthropoda; class Malacostraca; order Decapoda; family Parastacidae; genus Cherax; species Cherax quadricarinatus. The sequence goes on from NC_091391.1 coordinate 1,549,747, forward strand.
GAGTGTTCAGCAGAAGTTTGTGGTTACAGGAAAGTGGGTGCAGGAGGGAAGAGGAGCGATTGGTGGAATGATGATGTAAAGAGAGTAGTAAGGGAGAAAAAGTTAGCATATGAGAAGTTTTTACAAAGTAGAAGTGATGCAAGGAGGGAAGAGTATATGGAGAAAAAGAGAGAAGTTAAGAGAGTGGTGAAGCAATGTAAAAAGAGAGCAAATGAGAGAGTGGGTGAGATGTTATCAACAAATTTTGTTGAAAATAAGAAAAAGTTTTGGAGTGAGATTAACAAGTTAAGAAAGCCTAGAGAACAAATGGATTTGTCAGTTAAAAATAGGAGAGGAGAGTTATTAAATGGAGAGTTAGAGGTATTGGGAAGATGGAAGGAATATTTTGAGGAATTGTTAAATGTTGATGAAGATAGGGAAGCTGTGATTTCGTGTATAGGGCAAGGAGGAATAACATCTTGTAGGAGTGAGGAAGAGCCAGTTGTGAGTGTGGGGGAAGTTCGTGAGGCAGTAGGTAAAATGAAAGGGGGTAAGGCAGCCGGGATTGATGGGATAAAGATAGAAATGTTAAAAGCAGGTGGGGATATAGTTTTGGAGTGGTTGGTGCAATTATTTAATAAATGTATGGAAGAGGGTAAGGTACCTAGGGATTGGCAGAGAGCATGCATAGTTCCTTTGTATAAAGGCAAAGGGGATAAAAGAGAGTGCAAAAATTATAGGGGGATAAGTCTGTTGAGTGTACCTGGTAAAGTGTATGGTAGAGTTATAATTGAAAGAATTAAGAGTAAGACGGAGAATAGGATAGCAGATGAACAAGGAGGCTTTAGGAAAGGTAGGGGGTGTGTGGACCAGGTGTTTACAGTGAAACATATAAGTGAACAGTATTTAGATAAGGCTAAAGAGGTCTTTGTGGCATTTATGGATTTGGAAAAGGCGTATGACAGGGTGGATAGGGGGGCAATGTGGCAGATGTTGCAAGTGTATGGTGTAGGAGGTAGGTTACTGAAAGCAGTGAAGAGTTTTTACGAGGATAGTGAGGCTCAAGTTAGAGTATGTAGGAAAGAGGGAAATTTTTTCCCAGTAAAAGTAGGCCTTAGACAAGGATGTGTGATGTCACCGTGGTTGTTTAATATATTTATAGATGGGGTTGTAAGAGAAGTAAATGCGAGGGTCTTGGCAAGAGGCGTGGAGTTAAAAGATAAAGAATCACACACAAAGTGGGAGTTGTCACAGCTGCTCTTTGCTGATGACACTGTGCTCTTGGGAGATTCTGAAGAGAAGTTGCAGAGATTGGTGGATGAATTTGGTAGGGTGTGCAAAAGAAGAAAATTAAAGGTGAATACAGGAAAGAGTAAGGTTATGAGGATAACAAAAAGATTAGGTGATGAAAGATTGAATATCAGATTGGAGGGAGAGAGTATGGAGGAGGTGAACGTATTCAGATATTTGGGAGTGGACGTGTCAGCGGATGGGTCTATGAAAGATGAGGTGAATCATAGAATTGATGAGGGAAAAAGAGTGAGTGGTGCACTTAGGAGTCTGTGGAGACAAAGAACTTTGTCCTTGGAGGCAAAGAGGGGAATGTATGAGAGTATAGTTTTACCAACGCTCTTATATGGGTGTGAAGCGTGGGTGATGAATGTTGCAGCGAGGAGAAGGCTGGAGGCAGTGGAGATGTCATGTCTGAGGGCAATGTGTGGTGTGAATATAATGCAGAGAATTCGTAGTTTGGAAGTTAGGAGGAGGTGCGGGATTACCAAAACTGTTGTCCAGAGGGCTGAGGAAGGGTTGTTGAGGTGGTTCGGACATGTAGAGAGAATGGAGCGAAACAGAATGACTTCAAGAGTGTATCAGTCTGTAGTGGAAGGAAGGCGGGGTAGGGGTCGGCCTAGGAAGGGTTGGAGGGAGGGGGTAAAGGAGGTTTTGTGTGCGAGGGGCTTGGACTTCCAGCAGGCATGCGTGAGCGTGTTTGATAGGAGTGAATGGAGACAAATGGTTTTTAATACTTGACGTGCTGTTGGAGTGTGAGCAAAGTAACATTTATGAAGGGATTCAGGGAAACCGGCAGGCCGGACTTGAGTCCTGGAGATGGGAAGTACAGTGCCTGCACTCTGAAGGAGGGGTGTTAATGTTGCAGTTTAAAAACTGTAGTGTAAAGCACCCTTCTGGCAAGACAGTGATGGAGTGAATGATGGTGAAAGTTTTTCTTTTTCGGGCCACCCTGCCTTGGTGGGAATCGGCCGGTGTGATAATAAAAAAAAAATAAAATGTTGTATAATGTTGTATGTTGTATAATGTTGTATAATGTTGTATAATGTTGTATAATGTTGTATAATGCTTTATAATGCTGTATAATGTTGTATAATGCTGTATAATGTTGTATAATGTTGTATAATGTTGTATGTTGTATAATGTTGTATAATGCTGTATAATGTTGTATAATGTTGTATAATGTTGTATAATGTTGTATAATGTTTTATAATGCTGTATAATGTTGTATAATGTTGTATAATGCTGTATAATGCTGTATAATGTTGTATAATGTTGTATAATGTTGTATAATGTTGTATAATGTTGTATAATGTTGTATAATGTTGTATAATGTTGTATTTAACATAGGTATAAAGGGGTATAAACTACAGGGGATGAGATATACTTTGTGGCAACACCAATGTTCAGTGTATATCCACAATGTTCAGTGTATATCCACAATGTTCAGTGTATATCCACAATGTTCAGTGTATATCCACAATGTTCAGTGTATATCCACAATGTTCAGTGTATATCCACAATGTTCAGTGTATATCCACAATGTTCAGTGTATATCCACAATGTTCAGTGTATATCCACAATGTCCAGTGTATATCCACAATGTTCAGTGTATATCCACAATGTTCAGTGTATATCCACAATGTCCAGTGTATATCCACAATGTTCAGTGTATATCCACAATGTTCAGTGTATATCCACAATGTTCAGTGTATATCCACAATGTCCAGTGTATATCCACAATGTTCAGTGTATATCCACAATGTTCAGTGTATATCCACAATGTCCAGTGTATATCCACAATGTCCAGTGTATATCCACAATGTTCAGTATATATCCACAATGTTCAGTGTATATCCACAATGTTCAGTATATATCCACAATGTTCAGTGTATATCCACAATGTTCAGTATATATCCACAATGTTCAGTGTATATCCACAATGTTCAGTATATATCCACAATGTTCAGTGTATATCCACAATGTTCAGTATATATCCACAATGTTCAGTGTATATCCACAATGTTCAGTATATATCCACAATGTTCAGTGTATATCCACAATGTTCAGTATATATCCACAATGTTCAGTGTATATCCACAATGTTCAGTGTATATCCACAATGTTCAGTATATATCCACAATGTTCAGTATATATCCACAATGTCCAGTGTATATCCACAATGTTCAGTGTATATCCACAATGTTCAGTATATATCCACAATGTCCAGTGTATATCCACAATGTTCAGTATATATCCACAATGTTCAGTATATATCCACAATGTCCAGTGTATATCCACAATGTTCAGTGTATATCCACAATGTTCAGTATATATCCACAATGTCCAGTGTATATCCACAATGTTCAGTATATATCCACAATGTTCAGTATATATCCACAATGTCCAGTGTATATCCACAATGTTCAGTATATATCCACAATGTTCAGTATATATCCACAATGTTCAGTATATATCCACAATGTTCAGTATATATCCACAATGTTCAGTATATATCCACAATGTCCAGTGTATATCCACAATGTTCAGTGTATATCCACAATGTTCAGTGTATATCCACAATGTTCAGTATATATCCACAATGTCCAGTGTATATCCACAATGTTCAGTGTATATCCACAATGTTCAGTATATATCCACAATGTCCAGTGTATATCCACAATGTTCAGTGTATATCCACAATGTTCAGTATATATCCACAATGTCCAGTGTATATCCACAATGTTCAGTATATATCCACAATGTTCAGTATATATCCACAATGTCCAGTGTATATCCACAATGTTCAGTGTATATCCACAATGTTCAGTATATATCCACAATGTTCAGTGTATATCCACAATGTTCAGTGTATATCCACAATGTTCAGTGTATATCCACAATGTCCAGTGTATATCCACAATGTCCAGTGTATATCCACAATGTTCAGTGTATATCCACAATGTCCAGTGTATATCCACAATGTCCAGTGTATATCCACAATGTCCAGTGTATATCCACAATGTCCAGTGTATATCCACAATGTTCAGTGTATATCCACAATGATAATTTATAATTTCTCTGGAAGATCCGATACTGTCTTCTTTTATTTAATGTATTATAATGTTTTAAATAAAATAAAAAATTAGAGGTACATAATGGGTCCAGGGACTGTACCTCAACATTACAGAGGTACATAATGGGTCCAGGGACTGTACCTCAACATTACAGAGGTACATAATGGGTCCAGGGACTGTACCTCAACATTACGAAGGTACATAATGGGTCCAGGTACTGTACCTCAACATAGAGGTACATAATGGGTCCAGGGACTGTACCTCAACATTACGAAGGTACATAATGGGTCCAGGTACTGTACCTCAACATACAGAGGTACATAATGGGTCCAGGGACTGTACCTCAACATTACGAAGGTACATAATGGGTCCAGGTACTGTACCTCAACATAGAGGTACATAATGGGTCCAGGGACTGTACCTCAACATTACTGAGGTACATAATGGGTCCAGGGACTGTACCTCAACATTACTGAGGTACATAATGGGTCCAGGGACTGTACCTCAACATTACAGAGGTACATAATGGGTCCAGGGACTGTACCTCAACATTACGAAGGTACATAATGGGTCCAGGTACTGTACCTCAACATAGAGGTACATAATGGGTCCAGGGACTGTACCTCAACATTACTGAGGTACATAATGGGTCCAGGGACTGTACCTCAACATTACTGAGGTACATAATGGGTCCAGGTACTGTACCTCAACATTACGAAGGTACATAATGGGTCCAGGTACTATACCTCAACATTACTGAGGTACATAATGGGTCCAGGGACTGTACCTCAACATTACTGAGGTACATAATGGGTCCAGGGACTGTACCTCAACATTACGAAGGTACATAATGGGTCCAGGTACTGTACCTCAACATAGAGGTACATAATGGGTCCAGGGACTGTACCTCAACATTACTGAGGTACATAATGGGTCCAGGGACTGTACCTCAACATTACAGAGGTACATAATGGGTCCAGGGACTGTACCTCAACATTACAGAGGTACATAATGAGTCCAGGGACTTTACCTCAACATTACGAAGGTACATAATGGGTCCAGGTACTGTACCTCAACATACAGAGGTACATAATGGGTCCACGGACTGTACCTCAGCATTACTGAGGTACATAATGGGTCCAGGGACTGTACCTCAACATTACTGAGGTACATAATGGGTCCAGGTACTGTACCTCAACATTACGAAGGTACATAATGGGTCCAGGTACTGTACCTCAACATTACTGAGGTACATAATGGGTCCAGGGACTGTACCTCAACATTACTGAGGTACATAATGGGTCCAGGGACTGTACCTCAACATTACAGAGGTACATAATGGGTCCAGGGACTGTACCTCAACATTACAGAGGTACATAATGGGTCCAGGGACTGTACCTCAACATTACAGAGGTACATAATGGGTCCAGGGACTGTACCTCAACATTAGAGGTACATAATGGGTCCAGGGACTGTACCTCAACATTACGAAGGTACATAATGGGTCCAGGTACTGTACCTCAACATACAGAGGTACATAATTACGAAGGTCCAGGGACTGTACCTCAACATTACTAAGGTACATAATGGGTCCAGGTACTGTACCTCAACATACAGAGGTACATAATGGGTCCAGGGACTGTACCTCAACATTACTGAGGTACATAATGGGTCCAGGGACTGTACCTCAACATTACTGAGGTACATAATGGGTCCAGGGACTGTACCTCAACATTACTGAGGTACATAATGGGTCCAGGGACTGTACCTCAACATTACAGAGGTACATAATGGGTCCAGGGACTGTACCTCGACATTACAGAGGTACATAATGGGTCCAGGGACTGTACCTCAACATTACAGAGGTACATAATGGGTCCAGGGACTGTACCTCAACATTACAGAGGTACATAATGGGTCCAGGGACTGTACCTCAACATTACGAAGGTACATAATGGGTCCAGGTACTGTACCTCAACATACAGAGGTACATAATGGGTCCAGGTACTGTACCTCAACATACAGAGGTACATAATGGGTCCAGGGACTGTACCTCAACATTACTGAGGTACATAATGGGTCCAGGGACTGTACCTCAACATTACTGAGGTACATAATGGGTCCAGGGACTGTACCTCAACATTACAGAGGTACATAATGGGTCCAGGGACTGTACCTCAACATTACAGAGGTACATAATGGGTCCAGGGACTGTACCTCAACATTACAGAGGTACATAATGGGTCCAGGGACTGTACCTCAACATTACAGAGGTACATAATGGGTCCAGGGACTGTACCTCAACATTACGAAGGTACATAATGGGTCCAGGGACTGTACCTCAACATTACAGAGGTACATAATGGGTCCAGGTACTGTACCTCAACATTACAGAGGTACATAATGGGTCCAGGGACTGTACCTCAACATTACAGAGGTACATAATGGGTCCAGGGACTGTACCTCAACATTACAGAGGTACATAATGGGTCCAGGGACTGTACCTCAACATTACAGAGGTACATAATGGGTCCAGGGACTGTACCTCAACATTACAGAGGTACATAATGGGTCCAGGGACTGTACCTCAACATTACAGAGGTACATAATGGGTCCAGGGACTGTACCTCAACATTACTGAGGTACATAATGGGTCCAGGGACTGTACCTCAACATTACTGAGGTACATAATGGGTCCAGGGACTGTACCTCAACATTACTGAGGTACATAATGGGTCCAGGGACTGTACCTCAACATTACTGAGGTACATAATGGGTCCAGGGACTGTACCTCAACATTACGAAGGTACATAATGGGTCCAGGGACTGTACCTCAACATTATGAAGGTACATAATGGGTCCAGGGACTGTACCTCAACATACAGAGGTACATAATGGGTCCAGGGACTGTACCTCAACATTACTGAGGTACATAATGGGTCCAGGGACTGTACCTCAACATTACTGAGGTACATAATGGGTTCAGGGACTGTACCTCAACATTACAGAGGTACATAATGGGTCCAGGGACTGTACCTCAACATTAGAGGTATATAATGGGTCCAGGAACTGTACCTCAACATTACAGAGGTACATAATGGGTCCAGGGACTGTACCTCAACATTACAGAGGTACATAATGGGTCCAGGGACTGTACCTCAACATTACAGAGGTACATAATGGGTCCAGGGACTGTACCTCAACATTAGAGGTACATAATGGGTCCAGGGACTGTACCTCAACATTAGAGGTATATAATGGGTCCAGGAACTGTACCTCAACTTTACAGAGGTACATAATGATGCAAGATGCGACCCACACCAGTCCACTAACACCCAGGATGTGACTCACACCAGTCCACTAACACCCAGGATGTGACCCACACCAGTCCACTAACACTCAGGATGCGACCCACACCAGTCCACTAACACTCAGGATGCGACCCACACCAGTCCACTAACACCCAGGATGTGACCCACACCAGTCCATTAACACCCAGGATGTGACTCACACCAGTCCACTAACACCCAGGATGCGACCCACACCAGTCCACTAACACCCAGGATGTGACCCACACCAGTCCATTAACACCCAGGATGTGACTCACACCAGTCCACTAACACCCAGGATGCGACCCACACCAGTCCACTAACACCCAGGATGTGACCCACACCAGTCCACTAACACCCAGGATGCCACCCACACCAGTCCACTAACACCCAGGATGCCACCCACACCAGTCCACTAACACCCAGGATGCCACCCACACCAGTCCACTAACACCCAGGATGCCACCCACACCAGTCCACTAACACCCAGGATGCCACCCACACTAGTCCACCAACACCCAGGTACCCGTTTTACAGATGGGTGAACATAGACAACAGGTGTCTCATGGAAACAGACCCAAGATCGAGAGTTTAGGTAGGACCTAATGTAAGTTGAGCTGGGAAGACTGGATATGCAAAGAATAGCAGTGGAAAGGCGTGTCCTCAGTCGAAGAAAAAGAACCAGAGCTTAACCCAGGTGCTTGGCGCATGTGGGACGAACTTGTATAAAACAGGAAGAGTAACCTGTGTATGCATCGGTCTGGTGGTAGTTAAGGTCTTCAGTCTTGAGAAGCTGACATTTTCTAGGTCGCAGGAGAGGGTAGACAGGAATATCAGAGGGCAGCACACAGGTGGGAGTTACAGGAGTAATTGAGGAGGCAGGTTTGCAGTGGAGTCATTTAAAGATTTATTGAAGCTGCTTCTGGAGAGGTAGTATAGTTTAGTCTTGTTACTGAAGGTGAAGCATAGAGGCTTGATGCACTCAAGAACTTGAGTGAGTGTGAAGTGAAGAGGTGATTCACAGACATACTTGACTGTTCCAGCACCGAGGCTTTTGTACAGCTCAGTAAGTTTATTCAGGTATACACAGTTACATAGATTATCATACATAGCAGCATGTGTGTAGAGAACCTGGGATAACCCAAAAATGTCAGTCACTCATTTCCACTGGGGTCCCGGTCATGGTGTCAGCATTCGAGGAAGAAGTGTAGAGGGTAAGGTTTCCCCATGAGGGTTTGCTGGAGTAGTCACTATCTTCTGAAGGGGATTCATTTGGCGAGTCTACAATGGTGTTAGCAGGTGATTGAGGGTCGACAGGAGCAGTGGAGAGGTGTAATGGTGGTGTAACAGCAGGTTGGGAGATGGTAGTTGAGGCAGCATGATCATTATTGCGGCAGTGGAAGGGGTTATAGAAGTTACAGGAGCAGTTGCTTGGGCAGGAGACAAGTCTGCAGGTGCAGTGAAGTTCACGATGTTGGGAAGGATCTTCAGGATAAACCATACCACAGGCGGGGATAGAACCCGCGATCAGAGAGTCAAGACTCCAGACCGTCACGACGGTCTGGAGTCTTGAGACACTCTGACCGCGAGTTCTATCCCCACCCGTGGTATGGTTTGTTTGCAATCGTGTCATTACGATTTCGTGAGTCATCAGGATGTTGGCTGAAGGTATGGAGTTCCGGAAATTAAAGGCAGTCATGTTGTTCAGATGGAATAGTTCGTTAATAGTGGTGTTGGAAGTGCCGGGGTTTGCTGCAATTGCAAGGTGTGCATACACCATGCAGTACAGCACCTTGAAGGGAGCACCATCGAGGAGTGGAAAGAGGGAGTTGCCGAGCGAAGGTGTCTGTAGAGGGGCGTGTAGAATCTTGGTGGTGTTGGCTTGTAGTTTGGTTATTGCTGTGTATGTCGGTGAATTGGAGGTGGTTTTCCAGCCTGGCTGGGGGGAGGGGATTTTGACCCCCAGAACCCTCTCCAGGCACCGGAGATTCGAACTCCGGACCTCAGTGTGAGTGAGTGTGCTAACGATCCAGCTACGGGACACCTCGATCCTTGATTCCCATTGCGGTATTGGTTTTCCATTAGGATCCTTGATTCCCATTGGGTTCTTGATTTTTCATTATATTCCTTTATTTCCATTGGGGTCCTTGATTTCCATTAGGGTGAATGTGAGAGGTCATTGTTGTGGAGGCCCATGTGAGAGGTCATTGTCATGGAGGCCTGTGTGAGGTTGTTGTGGAGACCCATGTGAGAGGTCATTGTCATGGAGGCCTACGTGAGAGGTCAGTGTCGTGGAGGCCTGTGTGAGAGGTCAGTGTCATGGAGGCCTGTGTGAGAGGTCAGTGTCATGGAGGCCTATGTGAGAGGTCAGTGTCATGGAGGCCTATGTGAGAGGTCATTGTTGTGGAGACCCATGTAAGAGGTCATTGTCATGGAGGCCTGTGTGAGAGGTCATTGTCGTGGAGGCCCGTGTGAGAGGTCAGTGTCGTGGAGGCCCGTGTGAGAGGTCAGTGTCGTGGAGGCCTGTGTGAGAGGTCAGTGTTGTGGAGGCCTATGTGAGAGGTCATTGTTGTGGAGGCCCATGTAAGAGGTCATTGTCATGGAGGCCTACGTGAGAGGTCAGTGTCGTGGAGGCCCATGTGAGAGATCATTGTCGTGGAGGCCTATGTGAGAGAGGAATCCACAAAATTTTAACTGTAATCCCTGAAATACTGTGCCTAGTTTCCTACACAGTCCTGCTATATTAAGGTCTCTGGGTATTTAGATCAAGTAATAAACTTGAACATTACACTCGTTAAACATTAAACTAACAATACAGTATTTACCTATGATGTACCTTTGAATTCAGAGAGTTTTTATATTTCCAGAGTGTGACCTTTGGCTAGTTTTGTCTGGTGTTTGCCTGATGGACCAGGCTGTTGCTGGCTGGTGGATGTATCTGTTTTTCTCTTTCAAAGGCCATCTTCAGTCATGACTTCACCACCTGAAAATTCCCTTCACAACAGAAAACTACTTATGTGGAGGAATCTGTCCACTACATAAGTATTAACCCAATGGAAGTAAGTCACTTTGAGGGCTGAAGAGGGGTTGTTGAGGTGGTTCGGACATGTAGAAGCTGGAACAAAACAGAATGACTGAGAGTGTATAAATCTATAGTTGAGGGAAGGTGGGGTAGAGGTCAGCCTAGGAAAGGTTGGAGGGAGGGGGTAAAGGAGGTTTTGTGTGCGAGGGGCTTGGACTTTCCATTCGCTCCTATTTAACATGTGTGAGCATGTTAAATAGGAGCGAATGGAGACAGTTTTTTTTTTCAGGACTTGACGTGGTGTTGGAGTGTGAGCAGGGTAATATTTATGAAGGGATTCAGGGAAACTGGCAGGCTGGACTTGAGTCCTGGAGATGGGAAGTACAGTGCCTGCACTCTGAAGGAGGGGTGTTAATGTTGCAGTTTTATAACTGTAGTGTAAGTGTGCCTCTAGCAAGACAATGTTGGAGCGAATGATGAAAGTTTTTTATTTTTTGGGGCTCCCTGACTTGGTGAGAAATGGCAAGTGTGTTAATAAAAAAAAAATAATAAGACGATTGCCATCAGCCCAAACTTAGAGATAATTGTAGAATTACTGACAAAATGTTAGGTCAATGTTGACCTCTCTGGGAGCCAAGTGTTGCTACAATGTTGACCTCTCCAGGAGCCAAGTGTTACTACAATGTTGACCTCTCCAGGAGCCAAGTGTTGCTACAATGTTGACCTCTCCAGGAGCCAAGTGTTGCTACAATGTTGACCTCTCCAGGAGCCAAGTGTTACTACAATGTTGACCTCTCCAGGAGCCAAGTGTTGCTACAATGTTGACCTCTCCAGGAGCCAAGTGTTGCTACAATGTTGACCTCTCCAGGAGCCAAGTGTTGCTACAATGTTGACCTCTCCAGGAGGCAAGTGTTGCTACAGTGTTGACCTCTCCAGGAGCCAAGTGTTGCTACAGTGTTGACCTCTCCAGGAGGCAAGTGTTGCTACAGTGTTGACCTCTCCAGGAGCCAAGTGTTGGTACAGTGTTGACCTCTCCAGGAGGCAAGTGTTGCTACAGTGTTGACCTCTCCAGGAGGCAAGTGTTGCTACAATGTTGACCTCTCCAGGAGCCAAGTGTTGCTACAGTGTTGACCTCTCCAGGAGGCAAGTGTTGCTACAATGTTGACCTCTCCAGGAGCCAAGTGTTGCTACAATGTTGACCTCTCCAGGAGCCAAGTGTTGCTACAATGTTGACCTCTCCAGGAGCCAAGTGTTGCTACAATGTTGACCTCTCCAGGAGCCAAGTGTTGGTACAGTAAAATGCGACATTAGTTGCAACTGTGTGTATTTATCTAACATTGTGTAATGTCTAAAAAAATTTAAAACTCGAGTAATGGTGATTCCCTAGATACCATCAATAACACAGTAAATCACTTGGCAGAGTCAGTTGATTACTACAATCAACTGCAGTGACATCAGACATCAACCTACCAATCACTGTACATCACTACTGATGAAGTCATTGACAGGAGGAAATAACCTGTCAACTGAACATATCTTGAAGAAGAAGAACAAGACAAGTAAGAATTTATTGAACTCTATCCGTGTAACACAGAATAATGAACACAACTGACTGTGGCATAATATAGTCACATAAATATAAAATGTTGATATAGAAAAAGATAGTTAAGTCACTGTAACTGGCATTGCTGATTACATAAAAAATTCACGATGTAACTGCATACAGCAGTAAGCCAGTTAAGTCAGTGTGATATAACTGCATACAGCAGTAAGCCAGTTAAGTCAGTGTGATATAACTGCATACAGCAGTAAGCCAGTTAACTCAGTGTGATATAACTGCATACAGCAGTAAGCCAGTTAACTCAGTGTGATGTACTTACGTTGTGTGTTTGTATTTTTAACGATTTGTATAAAAGTTTTGGCAGAGAATACTATAAATGTGTGTAAAGGTTATACTGGCTCACAGATGTTATGGTCGTGCATACTCATGTAATAATAACATAAGATAACTTGCTAAAGTTGAAGAATGTGACATTTTGGTGTTGGGTATATTTATTAGGAGTCTTAACTAAAGTTATGTGTAAGTATAAAAGAATATTGTGTATCCACCATGGCCCAGTCAGTGACCAGGTCGTGTGGTGGATCAGAGCCTGATCAACTAGGCTGTTACTGCTGGTTGCACCTAAATTGACGTACTAACCACAGCCCGGCTGGTCAGGTACTGACTTTAGGTGCCTGTCCAGCACCTTCTTGAAGACAGCCAGGGGGCCTTGAAAACCAGGGGTCTATTGGTAATCCCCTTTATGTGTGTTTACAATCCTTAAAATTTTCATTTTAAATCCTAAAATCAAGTTAATATTGGTATTTGAAAGTTTTTTAGTGATCCACCTTAAAGTGTTCAGCATAAACCCATATTTGCACTAAAATGACATTTATCGTCTATCAAAGACACAAAGAATGTAGAACTGGAGGAAGGAGAGTCAGGGGCATCTGCAGTGGCACTGGAGCTTCATGGTGGCAACCTGGTTGAAAGAAAGAATTTAGGGGTTAGTGGTTATTATGATTTGATTTGATGTGCTGTCGGAGTGTGAGCAAGGCAACATTTACAAAGCAATTTAGGGAGAGTGGTTATCTGGACTTGAGTCCTGGTAGTTGAAAGTGCAGTGCCTGCATTCTGAAGGATGAGCAGGGAAGTTATAGTTCTGGAGGAGTGAAGTATAGTGCCTGCACTCTGAAGGATGTGCGGGGATAATACAGTTTAGAGAGTTATCCGAGGTGTACTATTAGCATGCTTCTTGCAAGACAGTAATAGTGAGCAATGTTGAAAATGTATAGCCTCATGGCCATCCTACCTCAGTGGGAGATGGGCAGTGTGTTAAAAAAAAAAGGTGTGAGGAGGTTATTGGAAATTTTGGTTGGCTTGAGCCTGGTCTGTCCAGCACCCCAGAGTTCAGCTCATGTTATGAGTTGTCACATTAGAGCCCTACCCCAATATTTGTGTTATACAGTATTATAGAAGCATAGGGATTGAATTAGATATGGGAATCTATATAAAATGACCTAAAATCATTAATAACTTAAAACTGCTGTGCAAACAATTTCCCATTCCAGTGGCAAACAACACGCTCCCCCAAAACTTGAACTTGTTTAATAAACAAAATATGTGCTCATACTACTGTACCTAAAGTATATAGGACAGTCATTTTCAATATAAGCCTTTCTCTGAAACTTTTCCTTTTAACTCAACCTGTGTGAAAACTCAATGCTCATAAAAGGCCCTAAGATCAAGAACTATGAAGCATTGAAAGGTTCTCTATCTGCCAACTAATTCAAAGCCATTGTTAAAAAACACTATCTCCTTAGCATAATTGAGACAGCAATCTGTTATGTCTAATAAAACCAGCTTTCATCCAGCTCCGTCCCTGCTCTTCCTTCAACACCCATACATAATTGGTAGCCTGTATATTTTTTTTATTAACTCATTGGTCATTTCTCACCAGGTCAGGGTGGCCTGGAAAAGAAAAATTTTCACCATTCACTCCATCACTGTCTTGCCAGAGTGGTGCTTTACACTACAGTTTATAAAACTGCAACATTAACACCCCTCCTTCAGAGTGCAGACACTGTACTTCCCATCTCCAGGGCTCGAGTCCAGCCTGCCGGTTTCTCTGAACCCCTTCATAAATGTTACCTTGCTTACATTCCAACAGCACACAGTCCTAAAAACCATTTGTCTCTATTCGCTCCTGTCTAACACATTCACACATGCTTGCTGGAAGTCCAAATCCCTCGCACACAAAACCTTTACCCCCTCCCTCCAACATTTCCTAGGCCGACTCCTACCCTGCTTTCCCTTCACTACAGATTTGTATACTCTCGAAGTCATTCTATTTCATTCCATCCTCTCTGCATGTTGAAACCATCTCAATAACCCCCCCCCCTCAGCCCTCTGGATAATAGTTTTGGTAATCCCACACCACCACCTAATCTCCAAGTCATGGATTCTCTGCATTATATTCACACCACACATTGCCTTCAGACATGATATCTCCACTACCTCCAGCATTCTCCTCGCTGCAACATTCACAACCCATGCCTCGCACCCAAACAAGAGCGTTGGTATAGCTACACTCTCATATATTCCCCTCTTTGATTTCATGGATCAAGTTCTGTCTCCACAGACACCTCAGTGAAACACTCGTCTTTTTCCCCTCGTCAATTCTATGATTCACCTCATCCTTCATAGACCCATCTGCTGACATGTCCACTCCCAGATATCTGAACACATTCACCTCCTCCATACTCTCTCCCTCCAATCTGATATCCAATCTTCCATTACCTAATTTTTTTGTTATCCTCATCGCCTTACTCTTTCCTATATTCACTTTTACCTTCCTTCTTTTACATACCCTACCAAACTCATCCACCAACCTTTGCAACTTCTCTTCAGAATCTCCCAAAAGCACAGTGTCATCAGCAAAGAGCAACTGTGACAACTCCCACTTTGTGTTAGATTCTTTATATTTTAACCCCACACCTCTTGCCAACACCTGAGCATTCACTTCTTTTACAACCCCATCTATAAATATATTGAACAACCATAGTGACATCACACATCCCTGTCTAAGGCCTACTTTTACTGGGAAATAATCCCCATCTCGCCTACATACTCTAACCTGAGCCTCACTATCCTCGTAAAAACTCTTCACTGCTTTCAATAATCTACCTCCTATTCCATACATTTGCAACATTGCTCTCCTATCCATCCTATCATGTGCCTTTTCCAAATCCATGAATGCCACAAAAACCTCTTTACCCTTATCCAAATACTGTTCACCCATATGTTTGCTGCCCAAAGAACATTTATCCCATATAAAGAAATTAGATTGAACAGAAATGACCCAAAATGGATGAATAATAGGCTCAAATATCTTTTAGGACAGAAAAAGGGAATTTATAGGCACATCAAAAGAGGTGAGGGTCATCTTATGAATTAGTATATTGACATTAAGAGGGACATTAAAAAGGGGATAAGAAAAGCCAAACGGGACTATGAAATTAAAGTTGCCAGGGATTCAAAAACTAACCCGAAAAGTTTTTTCCACGTTTATAGAACAAAAGTTAGAGATAAGATAGGTCCCCCTAAAAATAACTAAAAGAACATAAGAATGTAGGAACACTGCAGAAGGCCTACTGGCCCATGCGAGGCAGGTCCTTATCAAAACGACCTCTACCTAAAGCTACCCAAGAAATAACTCCCGTACCCAATAACTCCTATGGGCATCTTACTGACAAAGAGAACGAAATGTGCTTGATTTTAAATAATAATTTTCTCTCGGTTTTTACTCAGGAGGACACTAACAATATCCCAGTAATAATTTTTTATAGTGGGCTTGAAGACGACAAATTATGCAATATCATAGTCACTAGTGAAATGGTTATCAAACAGATAGACCGACTGAAGCAAAATAAATCCCCGGGCCCTGACGAACTTTTTTCCAGGATTCTTAGTGTAAAATGGAACTTTGTGAACCATTGACTAATATTTTTAATATTTCTCTTCAAACAGGTGTAGTGTCTGATATGTGGAAGATGGCTAATATTATTCCTTTTTTAGAGCAGGGGACAAGTCGTTACCATCAAATTACCGTCCAATAAGCCTAACCTCAATTGTAGGCAAATTACTAGAGTCAATTATAGCTGATAATATAAGAAGCCATCTGGATAAGCATAGCTTGATTAATGATACTCAACATGGATTCATGAGGGGCCGTTCCTGCCTAACTAATTTATTAACCTTCTTCAATAAAGCTTTTGAGGCCGTTGATCATGGTAAAGAATTCGATATTGTTTATTTAAATTTTAGTAAGACTTTTGATAGAGTACCGCACCAGAGACTGTTAAAGAAAGTGGCAGCTCATGGCATTGGGGGAAAAGTGCTGTCATGGATCGAGTCATGGCTCATTAATAGGAAGCAGAGAGTATGCTTAAATGGGGTTAAATCCGAGTGGGGATCTGTAACAAGTAGCGTACCACAGGGATCAGTTTTAGGCCCATTATTGTTTATAATATATATCAATGACCTTGATGAGGGTATTATTAGTGATATGAGCAAATTTGCCGATGACACAAAGATAGGTAGGATAATTGATTCAAACATAGATGTTAGGGAACTCCAGGAGGATTTAGACAAACTCTATTCTTGGTCAGAAAAGTGGCAGATGCAGTTCAATGTAGATAAATGCAAGGTTCTGAAGCTCGGGAGTGCCCATAACCCTAGCACTTATAAGTTAAATAATGTAGAACTTAGCCATACAGATTGCAAAAAGGACTTGGGGGTTATGGTAAGCAGCAACCTTAAACCAAGACATTAATGCCTAAGCATATGTAATAAGGCAAATAGATTATTGGGATTTATATCAAGAAGTGTAAGCAACAGATGTCCAGAGGTCATACTGCAGCTTTATACATCATTAGTAAGGCCTCACCTAGATTATGCAGCTCAGTTCTGGTCTCCATATTACAGAATGGACATAAATTCGTTAGAAAACATTCAGCAAAGAATGACCAAATTAATACATAGCATTAGAAATCTTCCGTATGAAGAACGACTGAAAACTCTTAAACTACATTCACTTGTAAGACGAAGAATGAGGGGAAACACGATTAAAGTGTACAAGTGGAATATGGGTATTAACAAAGGGGATGTAAATAAGGTCTTGAGGATATCTCACCTAGAGAGAACCCGCAATGATGGATTTAAATTAGACAAGTTTAGATTTAGAAAGGATATAGGAAAGTACATGTATTGGTTTGGAAATAGGGTAGTTGATGAGTGGAACAGTCTACCTAGTTTTGTTATTGATGCTAAAACCTTGGGTAGCTTCAAATTTAGGTTGGATATATACATGAGCGAGAGGGGTTGGATTTGAGCGGGACTTGCATATATTAGAGGATAGTTATCAGACCTTATTTCTTGGGTAGCATTGAAAATTGGGTTGGGCAAATGTTTTGTTAGCAGGATGTATTGTAAAGGACCTGCCTAGTATGGGCCAACAGGCCTCTTTTCATATGTTTCACTGTAAACACTTGGTCTACACACCCCCTACCTTTCCTAAAGGCTCCTTGTTCATCTGCTATCCCGCTCTCTGTCTTACTCATAATTCTATCAATAATAACTCTACCATACACTACTAGGTACACTCAACAGACTTATTTCCCTATAATTTTTACATATACTATTGCCGCATTTAATTTATATTGTAATCTGAAGTAACTTGCTGTATCTTCAACATTTCTACATTCAATCTCTATAAAATTGCGGATCTTTGAATTAGAACTTGGAAATAATATATCTCTTTTGTGATCGACCATCTGTCTTGACCAGTCTTATTGTAGTTAACTGCGTAAGAATTCTTCTTTAATATTACGTATATTCAGTAATGTGGCTTATAATTCGCTGGTCAAAATACATTACATAATTTGTGGCCATCTTTTAAGAACATAAGAAAGAAGGAACACTGCACCGGGCCTACTGACCCATGCAAAGCAGGTCCATGCTCCCCCCTCAATTAGCCCAATGACCCACCTAGTCAGGTCACTTCCACTTAAGGAAGGAGCAAGGCATCAGACCTAGTAGCACAAGCTAGTCAGGTCCAACTTACACCCACTCGTGTATTTATCTAACCTATTTTTAAAACTACACATCGTTTTAGCCTCTATAACTGTACTGGGGAGTTTGTTCCACTCATCCACAACTCTATTACCAAACCAGTGCTTTCCTATATCCTTCCTGAATCTGAATTTTTCCAACTTGAAACCATTGCTGCGAGTCCTGTCTTGGCTGGAAATTTTCAGCACGCTACCTACATCCCCTTTATTTATTCCTGTTTTCCATTTATACACCTCGATCAAATAATCCCTAATTCTACGTCTTTCGAGAGAGTGCAGATTCAGGGCCTCAGTCTATCCTCATAGGGAAAATTTGATACATGGGATCAACTTTGTCATCCTCCTCTGTACGTTTTCCAGTACATTTATGTCCATTCTGTAATACGGTAACCAGAACTGAGCAGCGTAGTCTAAATGAGGCCTAACCAAGGATATATAGAGTTGAAGAACAACCTGAGGACTTCTATTATTTATACTTCTAGATATGAAGCCAAGGATTCTGTTAGCTTTATTGTGAACACTAATGCACTGTTGTCTTGGTTTTAGATTACTGCTAACCAGAACTCCTAAATCCTTTTCACAATCAGTAGTATTAAGATCTACATTATTTAGTTTATATGTGGTATGGTTATTTTCCTGTCCAATATTTAGAACTTTGCATTTGTCTATATTAAACTGCATCTGCCACTTCTCCAATCATTGCACGAGTCTATTCAAATCATCCTGGAGTGCTCTAGTGTCCTCATTAGAATGAATTGGCCAGCCTATTTTGGTGTCATCAGCAAATTTGCTTATGTCGCTATTTATTCCCTCATCTATGTCGTTTATGCAAGTTGTGAACAACAGGCCCAACACTGACCCCTGCGGAACACCACTTGTGACATGCCCCCATTCTGATTTCTCCCCATTTCTGTAAAAACTCTGCTGCCTATTTGTCAGCCATGCCTCTACCCAGGAAAAAATTTCTCCTATTCCTCAATAGCCTCTGATGTGGAACTCTATCGAAAGCCTTACTGAAGTCCGTATACACAATATCATTTTTATTACCATGATCTACCTCAAACACCTTAGTGAAAAAAGTTAGTAAATTTGCAAGACAGGAACGCCCCTTTGTAAAACCGTGTTGAGATTCATTAATCAATCTGTGCCTATGTTAGACAGCCTTCGATAATGCACTGCCTTTCTTGGGTGGCTAACCCTCCGGGGTTAAAAATCCAAACGAAATATTATCTTAATTTCTCTACTTGTCTGAGGAACATGTCGCTAGTTACAGCAATCGTGCATAGTTATTATCACCCTGTTCTACATAATCTGTTATTTCAGGAATTTCGCTAGTATTTTCCCGGGTAAAAACTGAGAGGAAGTAGGTATTGAAAATTTCACATATCCTTATCACTGTCAGTGATCTGACCTGAGTTACTCTTAAGTGGGCCAATCTTGTCCCTAATCTTACTTCTGTATACCTGAAAGAACCCTTTTGGTTTAGTTTTTGAATCCCTTGTGACTTTAGCCTTGTACTCCCTCTTTGCTTTTCTTGTTCCTTTTTTTATTTCTCTTTAATTGAATATATCGATTTCTTAACTGCCCATCCCCTCTTTTGATACGCCTATATATGCCTCTCTTTTGACCAGTGAGATGTTTTAATCTATTGTTTATCCATTTGGGATCATTTTTGTTAGATCTAATTTCCCTACTCGGAACAAAAGTTGTCTGGGCAGCTAGAACTATGCTCTGAAAAACGTCATATTGGCAACCAAGATCACCTACCTGATCCATAGTCAGGACATCCCAATTTAGCCCACCCCAGGTAATTTTTCAGTCCCATGAAGTCGGCCAAGCGAAAATCTGGGACAGAGGTTTGATTGCAGTTATCTGGGTAATTCCATGATATATTGAAACTAAGTGATTTGTGATCACTTTCCCCAAGCTCATCATTAACCTCAAGATTATTAATTAGTGAATCTTTGTTGGCAAGAACCAAGTCAAGCAGATTGTTGGTTCTGTCACAAACTGTTCTAAAAAGCAATCCTGAACTGTGTCAAGAAAGTCACTAGATTCAAAATTTCCTGTTGTATTGTTCCAATCAGTTTGTCTAAAGTTAAAATCTTCCATTAACACAACATTTTCATATCTAGATGCCTTATGAATTTCGTCCCATAACAGCTTACTGCACTCTCTATCAAGGTTTGGGGGCCTATAAATCCCACCCAAAATTAATTTGTCACGACCCTCGAGAAACTGTAGCCAAACAGATTCTGTGTCCGATGTTTCTAATCTTATATCATGTCTAAGACAACAATTTAAATTATCTCTAACATACATTGCCACTCCACCACCCTTCCTGTTGACCCTATCAGTGTGGAATAGTTTATAACCCTGTATGTTGCATTCAGAAGGCATTTCTCTATCTTTCAGGTTGAACCAGGTCTCTGTTATACCAATAATATCTATAGTATTACCTACACTTGCAAGTAATCTTAGCTCATCTATCTTATTTCTTAGACTCCTACTATTTGTATAGTAAACCTTACGGGAGCTAGTCACTCGTTGCCCTCTACTATCTCTCTTTGTTTGTTGATCAATTGATTTGCCTCTACTAGCAACTTTATTTTGAATATTGTCTTTTAAACATATCCCTGAGGTATCCCAGTAATATCTGCTGTTTTCAACCCTAATACTGCAGCCTGATTGTGTCCCACGAACACCTATACCTCTATAATCTATCAGTTTAAAGTCCTAGACAAGTCATCAATTACCCTCTCAATCGAGTTGGCTAATGCAACCACTCCATCTCCAGAGAGATGCATATCATACATATCACGTTTGCCACAGAAGTTGTCCCAGTTATCAATGAATGGAACTGCAAGTTCCTTGCAGTACCTGTCCAGCCAGCAATTTATACCAATTGCCCTAGACATCTATTCATTGCCCACTTCCTTTCTGGGCAAGATGCTACATATGATAGGGATCCCTCTCTTAGACCTGATTATTTCTATGGCTGACCTGTACTTATCCAGTAGCTCCTGTCTCCTGCCCTTCCCAATGTCATTACCCCCAGCACTAAGACAGATAATGGGCTTGTTCCCATTACCTGACATAATATTATCCAACCTACAACTGTCACCAACACCAGCTCCTGGGAGGCACACACACTGTCTGCCCTTTCTATCTCTGTTACTAAAAGCACGGTCTATATATCTTACCTGAGAATCTCCTACAATTAGAATATTCTTATCTTGATTAGTGGAGGAATCAATGGTACCTTCAACCTCACTAACCACTGAAGTACACTCGCCTTGGAGAACACGGAATCGATTTCCCACCTTCACATCTTCACTATTAACTCTCCTTATCTTCCTTCTTCCTGAACTGTGAACCACTTGTGCCTACCATTATATTAATTCATGTAAATTGCATTATATGGTTTAAAGAAAAAAGTATTAGCGTCAAAAATACTAAATATGGTTTGCTGTGTTGCCAGACTAATAGTGGATATTGTATGTTGCTGTATCAACATGTGGGGACCAAGACTGTTTCAACATGTAACCAAAAATACTGCTGAAACAAGTGTAAAGTCTTCAAGAGGAAACTGGACAAGTATCTTCACCAGGTGCTGGATCAACCAAGCTTTGATGGAGTGTAAAGTAAAAGGACACAAGTGCAACTAATGTGACATTTATTGTGGCAACGTTTCGCTCTCCAGGAGCTTTATCAAGCCATTACAAACAATACATGGACACAGAGGGTATATAAAGGCTCAGAGTGAGGTGCAATACTAGTGAGGTACCATTTCGATGTTCACTAGTGGTAGTAGTAGTAGTAGTGGTAGTGACTACTACTACTACCACTAGTGAACATCGAAATGGTACCTCACTAGTATTACACCTCACTCTGAGCCTTTATATACCCTCTGTGTCCATGTATTGTTTGTAATGGCTTGATAAAGCTCCTGGAGAGCGAAACGTTGCCACAATAAATGTCACATTAGTTGCACTTGTGTTCTTTTACTTTACATATTGTCGGTAATTCTACCAACTTTATTACAATTTGATGGAGTGGGTCAGTGGAGCACCAGGAGTAACATCCTGGTGGAGGAGGCAATCACCAGATAAGCCTGACCCCAGGCTGGGCTCTGGCAGTAGAAAAACACTCAGAACTCATCAGAGGTTAAGGTTAGTTTGTCAGTAGTGTGTGTGAGGAGTTTATGGCATTTTATTGAGGAGATCTTCAGTCTTTGTCAGTATAGTTTATTAAATCTATCCGATGTAGTAACTGGGTTGACTAATGCCCCTTGCTCCCGGCATTTTAGTCGCCTCTTACGACACTCATGGCTTACAGAGGAAGAATTTTGTTCTGCTTCCCCAAGGAGAATAAAGTATTTATATGACACTATTACTGGAGAGTCATTGCAAAGATCTAGTGTCATATAAATACTTTATTCTCCATAGGGAAGTGGAACCGAATTCTTCCTCCGTAAGCCATGCGTGTTGTAAGAGGCGACTAAAATGCCAGGAGCAAGGGGCTAGTAACCCCTTCTCCTGTATATATTACTAAATTTGAAAGGAGAAACTTTCATTTTTCCTTTTGGGTCATCCCACCTCGGTGGGATACGGCCGGTACATTGAAAGAAGAAGAAATATTTTATAAATTTTGTTTCCAGAAACTGTCCGTCTCCCACCAAAGTAGTGACCCAAACAAAGAAGAAATGCTTTTACCACCAGTCTTGCCAGAGAAGCGCTGATACTACACTTCATAAACAGTAATGTCTCCACCCATCCTTTAGGGTGCAGGTACTGTACTTCCTTAGTTGTGTTATATAGTAATTGAAGAGAATTGTTGGACAGATGTACTTGAAATATTTGTCATCTTATATTAGTGATTTATATTAAAAGTCATATAGTTATATGTTGTATAGTTGAAGGTTATTTGGCAGTTGGTCAGTTTTGTTAATACAGACAACTGCTATTACAAGAAAGTAAATTGTATGGAATCTGGTCCAGTGTATACAACCTAAGTTGACATAAGTTGGATTGAATATGGTATGGATTGAGTCACCAAAATTATTTTTTTTTTTAATAAGATATGTGCGGCATCTGCGGTCACGTTATACAAGTCTTACTGACATACAACTGTTTCCATCCCATTTGTTGTCAAATTAATGTTGTAAAAGGCGACTAAAATGCCGGGAGCAAGGGACTAATATCTCTTTGTGTATAAATTACTAAATGTAAAAAGAAAAACTTTGTTTTAGTTAGCTGCCTCAATGGCAGATGCTCAGTGTGTTGAGAAAACGAACAAGTACTTGTTTTGTGTGCGTGAGAAAGTGATGTATAGGCACCATCAGCAAATTTTATCTAAAGCACAATACTATTCCCCTCATATTAAACCGAATACTATATTAATTATAATTAATGGATGTGTAGCAGCTAATGTTTGTTAGATATCTGAAAATGTCCATAGATAAATACATTTTGTATACAGTGGACCCCCGCTTAACGATCACCTCCCAATGCGACCAATTATGTAAGTGCGTTTGTGCGTGTATGTTTGGGGGTCTGAAATGGACTAATCTACTTCACAATATTCCTTATGGGAACAAATTCGGTCAGTACTGGCACCTGAACATACTTCTGGAATGAAAAAAAATATCATTAACCGGGGGTCCACTGTATTGGTAAGAACATTCTCTAATGTGTGGCATACCCCAAACTTCGGGCAGGCATTCTCAGAAATGCGTGCCTTGGTGGTCTCCTGCTTGTGCTCGTGCAGTACGTTTAAAACGCGCTGCATGGGGCAGGTACCGGTACAATAGAACCACAGAGCGACTCCTTGATTTTAAACAGAAGCGTGCGATCGCTCGCCGTGTCATCCGTGACGCTAAACGCACTTGCTGGCGAGATTATGTCTCCACCATCACCTCTGCTTCCTCTATGAGTGCAGTCTGGAAAAAAGTACGAAAACTGAGTGGTAAATATTCTCCTGACCCGGCTCCTGTTCTGCGGGTTGCCGGTGTTGATATAGCAAACCCACTAGATGTTGCCAATGAAATTGGCAATCATCTGGTCCGTATTTCTCAGGGACTCCATCTATGCCCCTCATTTCTTTCCTCAAAGTCTGCCAGAGAGTTAGCACCCTTGGACTTTTCTTCTCTCAGAGAAGAACAGTATAATGTGCCTTTTACACTTCAAGAACTGGAGGCAACACTCTCAGCTTGTCGATCATCGGCAGCTGGGCCCGACGACATTCATATTCGTATGCTACAACATTTACATCAGTCAGCCCTTGCAGTCCTATTATGCCTTTACAATCTTATTTGGTCACAAGGAGTTCTTCCACAGCTGTGGAAATCCGCCATTGTTCTCCCTTTCCGCAAACCAGGCACTACGGGACATGAAACCTCCCACTATCGTCCCATTGCTCTTACCAGTGCAGTTTGCAAAGTAATGGAACGTCTAGTAAATAGACGTTTAGTGTGGTATTTAGAGACACACAACAGTCTCTCCACTCGTCAATATGGCTTTCGTAAGGGACGTTCTACCATAGATCCCTTACTGCGCTTGGATACGTATGTTCGTAATGCCTTTGCGAATAACCACTCAGTTATTGCCATATTTTTTGACCTTGAGAAGGCATATGACACAACTTGGAGGTATAATATTTTAGCCCAAGCCCACTCCTTAGGCCTTCGAGGCAATCTACCATCCTTCCTTAAGAACTTTTTAACTGACAGGCATTTCCGTGTTCGGGTTAATAATGTGCTCTCCCCGGACTTTATCCAAGCTGAAGGTGTCCCCCAGGGATGTGTTCTGAGCACAACACTTTTTCTCCTTGCTATTAATGATTTGGCCTCTAGTCTTCCATCAAATATTTGGTCATCACTCTATGTTGATGACTTCGCTATTGCCTGTGCAGGCGCTGACTGTCACCTCCTTACAGTTTCTCTCCAGCATGCAGTCGACCGTGTTTCCAATTGGGCCACCACACATGGGTTTAAATTTTCCAGCACTAAAACCCACCAAATCACTTTCACTAGACGCTCTGTCATCTCCGATCATCCTTTGTACCTCTATGGCTCCCGTATCCCTGAACGTGATACAGTCAAGTTTCTGGGCCTCCTCTTTGATCGTAGGTTATCCTGGAAACCTCACATTACCTCTCTGAAGGCAACTTGTCACAGCCGGCTGAACCTTCTTAAAACCCTTGCTCATCTTTCGTGGGGAGCTGATCGTCGAACCCTCCTTCACCTACATTCCACCCTTATTTTATCGAAACTTGATTATGGTGACCAGATCTATTCAGCGGCATCTCCTGCTACTCTCTCTAGCCTTAACCCCATTCATCACCAAGGATTACGTTTATGCCTTGGTGCTTTTCGCTCTTCCCCTGTCGAAAGCCTCTATGCAGAAGCGAACGCTCCATCCTTATCCGATCGCCGTGATGCCCATTGCCTGCGCTACTATGTACGCTCTCATGATCTCCGCAATCCTTCCATTTATAGAATGGTCACTGATATTAGTAGACATTCTTTATTTGTTCGCCGCCCCTGCTTACTCCGTCCCTTCTCTCTTCGCCTTCATTCGCTCTTGTCTTCTCTTCAACTACCACCTTTCTATGTACATGTAGCATCTCACTTTTCCCTACCCCCCTGGGAAGTTCCAGCTGTTCGAGTCTGTTCTTTCTCCCTCCCTTGCTCGAAAGCCCAACTGTCTACGGTCGCTTCCCGCTCTCTTTTTCTTGACCACTTTCACTCTCATTCTCATGCCATTGCTGTGTACACAGATGGCTCTAAGTCTTCTGACGGCGTAGGATTCGCAGCAGTGTTTCCGGACAGCGTCGTACAAGGGCATTTACTATCTTCAGCTAGTATTTTTACTGCTGAATTATATGCCATCCTTACAGCACTTATCCGTATTGCATCTATGCCTGTGTCATCATTTGTGGTTGTCTCAGACTCCCTTAGTGCTTTACAGGCTATACAAAAATTTGATACACCTCACCCCTTAGTCCTCCGTATCCAACTTTGGCTACGCCGCATCTTTACTAAGCATAAAGATATTGTTTTTTGTTGGGTCCCTGGTCATGTTGACGTACAGGGCAATGAACAGGCAGACACTGCTGCGCGGTCAGCAGTACATGACCTACCAGTTTCTTATAGAGGTATTCCATGTACGGACTATTTTGCTGTAATATCTTCCCACCTTCACACCCGTTGGCAACAACGTTGGTCTACTATGCTTGGCAACAAACTTCAGTCTATTAAACCGAGTATAGGTTACTGGCCGTCTTCTTATCACCAGTGTCGAGGTTGGGAGACTACTCTCTCCCGTCTTCGCATTGGCCATACTCGTCTTACTCATGGATATCTCATGGAGAGGCGTCTTGCTCCTCTCTGTGAGAATTGCCAAGCTCCATTATCAGTCAGCCACATTCTGTTGGACTGCCCACTTTATCAACGAGCACGCAGAATTTACCTCTGTCGTCGTCTTCGCCCCGCTGCTTTCTCTTTACCTTCCCTTCTCGCTGATGGACCCACCTTTCATCCAGACTCTCTCATTGACTTTTTGACAACGACTGACTTACTTCACAAATTCTGATACTTTCAGCCCTTTCTACTTGAATCTCTTGCTACCCTCTACCCCCGTACTATCCCCTGCCCCGCTGTTTTCTGTAACCTGCTGATCATCCCCCCTCCCTTCTGCCATCCAATTCCCTTGCTTCCTTCCCTACCCTGCAGCGCTGTATAGCCCTTGTGGCTTAGCGCTTCTTTTTGATTATAATAATAATAATAATCTAATGTGTGGCGAGGCTGACAGGAAGGTGGTGGGGGGCTATGGGCAGGCAATACCTTCTTTCTCTCCTTACTGTTACACTGTTGCATTATACTCGCCATTCAGTTGCCTTCAAAACGGTGCTACAACGTTATCACATGAAACGTAATAAATATTGATATCCTATGCACTCCTGTTTATTTCATATTGATGAAAGTAAAACTTAAATATTGATTCTTTAGTGTTTTTACTAATTACATATATCACTTGTGCTTCATAAAAACCTCTGGTACGGTAATTTCTTGTCCGTTAAAGACCGTATGTGAGCATTGAACCCTCGTATGTGTGCAGACTGATGAAGCCAATACTACTATAACCTCCTCATTACTTAGACTTTAACTTGCCTAGGTTTCTGTCACTAGTTGCTTATATCTTAGCCTAAGTGCCTCCTCTTCTAACTTATAAGCTTGAAGCTGTCAGTCGCTGATGCCATTCTCTTTGTACCCCAGGTATATTGTACTTTCACTGTAGTTACAACTAAAGAATACTGTGATATATCTCGTCCCTATATAAACATGAGGTATATTGTACTTTCACTGTAGCTACAACTAAAGAATACTGTGATATATCTCGTCCCTATATAAACATGAGGTATATTGTACTTTCACTGTAGCTACAACTAAAGAATACTGTGATATATCTCGTCCCTATATAAACATGCACATACAGAAGTGAAATGATAAACCTTGTTTCACTAAACAACTGTCATTATGCCATATATAATATCTTTTATACTTATTTAGG
Organism: Cherax quadricarinatus; assembly: GCF_038502225.1. Classification (NCBI taxonomy): domain Eukaryota; kingdom Metazoa; phylum Arthropoda; class Malacostraca; order Decapoda; family Parastacidae; genus Cherax; species Cherax quadricarinatus. The sequence goes on from NC_091391.1 coordinate 1,577,687, forward strand.
CTTTTTTTGTAAACATAGATAATATCAAACCTTTTTCTAAAGTTCCCATTTAGCTGTGGGAGGACAAACTTGCATACTACTCCCTCTTGTGATAAAGTTGGTAGAATTACCGACAATATGTAAAGTAAAAGGACAAAAGTGCAACTAATGTGACATTTTATTGTGGCAACGTTTCGCTCTCCAGGAGTGGCTTGACAAAGCTCCTGGAGAGGGAAACGTTGCCACAATAAAATGTCACATCAGTTGCACTTGTGTCCTTTTACTTTACATACTCCCTGCCACAATTAGTTTCTCACTAAACACCTCCCAAAATGTCTCCCTCCTGTACATTTCTCTTCTCCAGGTGCATAATCACTTTCCACCCTTATATGCATACATATAAGCCTCGAATGTAGACATACAGCCAGGCCTAGATTATTGTGAAAGTGCAAGAATAAATAATGCTGTTTGTTTTCCCTATAAATAGTACAAATTGTGCACACACATTATCTAAAATTTGATAATATGACCAATTGACAGGAATCATGATTTGCACTAATAAGAAACATAGCTGTATTTCTTTTCTTGTCATAGCTTTAATGAATATGCTGCTAATCCTGTGTGATATCCACTGGTGATATCACCTAATATACATATACTCATCGTATGTATATGGACAGTGATAGCACTGGAGGTGATTTAGTCATGTAACAATGATAGTACATGAAATAACCTGCACAGACAATGAAACTTCAGCCAATGTTTTGGTCAGACTTTGACCATTACCTAGTTAACTGCCCCAGTTTGATGTAAATGGTGTCTTGGAAACTTAAGTGCAGGCTATTTGTATCACTCGGTGTATTGGCTTTGTATTAAAAACAGTTCATTACATTGTTTAATGGTGTTTAACCCCTTTTAGGGTTGGTGCCGTACTAGTAAGGCTTGCACTCCAGGGTTGGTGCCGTACTAGTAAGGCTTGCACTCCAGGGTTGGTGCCGTACTAGTAAGACTTGCACTCCAGGGTTGGTGCCATACTAGTAAGGCTTGCATGCCAGGGTTGGTGCTGTACTAGTAAGGCTTGCATGCCAGGGTTGGTGCCATGCTAGTAAGGCTTGCACTCCAGGGTTGGTGCCGTACTAGTAAGGCTTGCATGCCAGGGTTGGTGCTGTACTAGTAAGGCTTGCATGCCAGGGTTGGTGCCATGCTAGTAAGGCTTGCACTCCAGGGTTGGTGCCGTACTAGTAAGGCTTGCACTCCAGGGTTGGTGCTGTACTAGTAAGGCTTGCACGCCAGGGTTGGTGCCATGCTAGTAAGGCTTGCACTCCAGGGTTGGTGCCGTACTAGTAAGGCTTGCATGCCAGGGTTGGTGCTGTACTAGTAAGGCTTGCACTCCAGGGTTGGTGCTGTACTAGTAAGGCTTGCACTCCAGGGTTGGTGCCGTACAAGTAAGGCTTGCACTCCAGGGTTGGTGCCGTACTAGTAAGGCTTGCACTCCAGGGTTGGTGCCGTACTAGTAAGGCTTGCACTCCAGGGTTGGTGCCGTACTAGTAAGGCTTGCACTCCAGGGTTGGTGCTGTACTAGTACGCATAAATTCTAGTGCAAGAAAGCTGGTAGTCCTACATATGAAAGAATAGGTCAGTGTGTGCAGTATAAAAAAAATCCTGCAGCACACAGGGCATAATGAGAAAAAAAAAATACTCTAATCATGTTTTTGGTTTAAAACAGCGTTGGTAAATATTCACTTGACACTTGGTAATTCTGTGCTTGGAAATACTCAACTTGATGAGTGGTAAAAGTGTTATGATTAAATATACAGGAGGCCCTCCACATTCATGAGGGTTAGGGGATCAAGAACCTTGCAAATCCGCAAATATGATGTAGGGAAATATAATAATGCTGTGCTGTAGCGTTCACGAATGTTTTGATGCAGAAATATATTGTAGGGAAATATAATAATAGTGTTCACTTAGCATAACAATACTGCTTCCTTAACCTATTGAACCACAATCAATCATAAAACACATGAAAACATCGTAAAATATTGTATGTGATTGGGCATTCGTGAATGTTCGAAGCTCATGAAAGTGGAAGGCTAGCCGTACTGTTGTTACCTGGTAAATCTGCCCTCAGGACTTTGTAATCTTATTCTTGGAACACTAAATGAAATGCCACTTGATATTAACCCCTTGACTGTTGCAACCCCAAATCCTGAGGCGTCTCCTGGTGTCGCAAAATCCCCCCATCCCCCCCCAATTCTCATGAAATGATAGAGTATCTTTTCCCAGATGTAATGACACCAAAAGAACGAAATTTGATGGAAAACTGACGGAATTACGCTCTCTTTAAGTTAGCAACCTCGGCGATATTTACGAATCAGAGATTTTGGCCACTTTGAGCCCTATTTTTGAATAATTCCATTGTTCCAGTCGCCCAAACTCATAGCTATTTCTTTAGAACTCCATTTTTTCTATCGACTGAGTACAAGAAACTGCCCATTTACCGATTTCAACTACCCAATAATATGGTCAGAAATTTGCAATTTGGCCAATTTCACAAAAAATTAAATATGACAATTTCAAAATAACATTTTCTTTGTTCATTAGTCATGTCTCCAGGCCTCTCTGATATTACTCTTGCTTTCTATTTTGAATTTTTATTCAAACCAAAAATAGAAGATTTATTGTTATGCAGACTACTACAATATTGTAATAATTGTATAAATAACATCAACCCATTCATGACTGCATATTAGAATGGCTAGTTGGACATTTATGGGAAAATGACATTTGTTTACTTTTGAACATCGGCAAAAATCAAACATTTCCCCTACTTTGAGCTCCATTTCAAGGTTCTTTTCATAGTAAAACCAATCAAAATAACCTCTATTTCTATAATATGTTTTCCATTCTATCAAATGAGACCAAGAAAACGAGAATACAACTATAAATACTTTACGAAAATAGACCACAAAGTCGGCATTTTAATTAAAGAAAACGGTTGGAGTTTTTTTCTCATTATGCACTGCGTGCTGCAGGATTTTCTTTATATGGTGCACACAGACCCATTCTCTCACATGTGGGCCTACCAGCTTTCTCCTGCTTGATTTGAAGCCGCTAGAATTTACGAGTATATATAGGTCAAAAAAGGTGGCTTGTAAGGCGTATATATACACTCAAAAGGTTAACATGTTGGCCCATGACAGTAACTTCAGTATGTGTTACATATAGCAATAGTTTAAGTAAACTAGATGTCTCTCTTTATATTGCTTTGGATAAAAAATGTATTTTAGGAGGAGCTGAACGAGCCACGTGGGTTTAGTGCTTAGTTATAGAATATAAGCATGTTACATGTATTTGATATAATTATTGAAAACTGGATTGCTGATATATATATATATATATATACAGTGGTGCCTTAATTTGTTACTGAACAAATTTGCTCCCATAAGGAATAATGTAAATTAAGATTAGTCCTTTTCAGACCCCCAAAAAATACACTAACATAATTGTTAGAGTTGGGAGATGTTCAAAATTCGAGGTACCACTGTACATAAGAACAAGAAATTTGCATATATGGAAAGGAGCTATAACGGGCAGATATTTTCTAAATGAATATTGTGCTGGTAATAATAGTCACCCTGCCTCGGTGGGAGACGGCCGACTTGTTGAAAAAAAAAAAAAAAATAGATGTATGACCCTGGTGGGTTTAGCGCATTGTTCTGATTAGAAATAAATACAATTGTCTTTCCATGACTAGATTTGTACAGTTTATACTGCTTGGCCTAGTGTTTTGCTAAGAGGTGTTGGTTTAGTGCTTAGCTGTGATTGTAATATTGTACAGAGAATTAGTAGGGAAACAGATTGGTATATAATATAAACATATAGGTCTCCCTCAACTTTCACGGGCTTCACACATTCGCGAATTCCCAGCCGCCAAATCATATTTAAGTTTCCTGCCACCTGTGAGTCCCTACTACCCTCCCTCCGACCCCCCACAACTTGCAGCCAGCCCTCCCACCACTGTGTGGTGAGTGTTTTGTTTGTTCATTATTTGCTATTAAACTACAGTATAAATAATGTAAACCCATTCATGACTGCGTATTGGAATGGCTATTCGGACAGGTATTAGACGGTGACATCATGTGTTTACTCTTGAACACTGCAAAGAATTAAACATTTCTGCTACAGCTAATAATAACAATAGTAATAATAATAAATATGATATAATTGAAGAAGGAAATTGTACAAAAATATGAGGGAGTGGTTGACACATCGTCAGTGTGACTTTGTTTATGCTGGAGTGAACATTAGTCTCCCTGCTCTTCCAAACATTTCACAATAATTCATTGTGTTTGGTGCTTGTAGATTGAGTGTGACTGGAGTGGTAGAGTCAGTGATTGAGGCAATGGTATTTAATAACATATATGCTATTAAATACATACATGTTAATAATAATATGTACTATTATTATTTATAACATATATGTTATTAAATACCACTGCCTCAACCGCTGAATTATTGTGAAATGTTTGGAAGAGCAGGGAGACTAATGTTCACTCCAGCATAAACAAAGTCACACTGACGATGTGTCAACCACTCCCTCGTATTTTTGTACAATTTCCTTCTTCAATTATATCATATTTATTATTAGCAATAGCAGAAATGTTCAATTCTTTGCAGTGTTCAAGAGTAAACACATGATGTCACCATCTAATACCTTTCCTAATAGCCATTCCAATATGCAGTCATGAATGGGTTTAAATTATTTATACTGTAGTTTAATAGCAAATAATGAACAAACAAAACACTCACCACACTGAGTGGTGGGAGGGCTGGCTGCCAGTTGTGGGGGTCGGAGGCAGTGGTGGAGTCTGTGGTATTTAATAAAATACATGTTATTAAATAACATACATTATTAAAGCATAACATGTATATATTTAGTACAATTTATGACGTTTTCATGTATTTTATGATTATTCATGGTTCAACAAGTTAAGGAAGCAGTATTGTAATATATTTCCCTATAATATATTGGGGCACCAAACATTCACGAGGCTCTTGATCCCCTAACCCTCGCGAATGTTGAGGGAGACCTGTATATGATATATTTATATAACTAGAGGGATTAATGAAATTATTTGTACATATGGAAGGAAGAGTTATAATAGATGAATGTAAAAGGAAGAGGTGCATTGCTGACAATATAATAGATGTTTAGTATGAGAACTAATCAGGTGCTGAGAAAGAGATAGTTATTGTGTGTAAATTAGGTTAGGCTTGGTAATGAAGTCCCTAATGGTGGCAGACAGGATGTTATAAAAGTTAATAGTAATTTTCTACCGTGTTAATATTTCTTCTTAATGTTCACAGGCGGCGGTGTGCGTCTTCCAGTGACGGCAACAACAGCGGTGTGTGTCTATGACAGGAACAATGTTTTCAAGATGTCTGGAAGGGCAGTCAATTGTTGGCTACAAATTTATAATTTTCTTATAAATAATAAATGGTATATAATTTATTACTTATATTTTTTTCACTACCTATGATGAAAAATATAAATTAAATTTGGGATAATGAAGATCTAGATAAAATTAATTTAGATCAAAATTCTATTATAATCAAGAAAAATTAATTTCTTTGACTCATTGAAGTTAAATATATTAGTATAAAAAAAATTTGATAGTACCTAAATATTTTAATAGTTCCAAGGCTTTAAATTATCTACCCATTCCTTAGATTGTCTGATGGATTCATATAATAAATGGTATACCCACCTATGGGTTTAGCACTCGAATTGATGAGTAGAGACAAGTGTCTTTCTTTGGATTCAATATGAATGTTGACTCCCATTCCTACTAAGGCTCTGGGTTTTGTGCTCCTCCCTTCTAATAGAGAAGACACTAGAATCTTCTTTCCCTTTAAAAAGATTTCTATGTAAATGGGAGGATGGTCATCTCCCTTTACTTGGATAAAACCCAAGTGCCATTACCAGTCTCTCTGATCAAGAGAGGTACCTTGATGCAAGTGATCAGAGCACTAATCTTTTTTCTTGAATCAAATATTTATTGCCTCACATAGAACCTGAAGAATTGAGACACTTGTACAACATATGGGAATCTTTATTGAGGAAATGTTTTCCCACACAGTGGTTTCACCAGTCCAATACAAAGCAGGAAGGTATAAGGAGAGGAGTAGTTTGAGGTAATCAGTCCCTCAGCCTGGAATCAATGTGTTCAGGGCCAGAGAGGTGGCTTATATACTGCACTCAGGTGAGTCAAAGGTGGACCATCCACTAGTTTAATTAAGAATTCTTTGTATCAAGATCCCATGATGTTGCGTTGTCTAAAACATATGATGAATGGTTTAGAAAACCAACCATTCATAACATCTGTCAGACACTGCAACATCATGGGATCTTTATACGAAGAATTAACCTACTTAAACTAGTGGATGGTCCAGCTTCGACTCACCTGACTGCAGTATATAAGCCACCTCTCTGGCCCTATGATTGACTGAACACATCAGTTACGAAATTTGCAACATTTTACAATGTAATGGGAAAGGAAGGCATCTATGAGGAAAGTTCTGTATAAGGGAACATTAAACCACACAGTGACTGTGGTCTCTGACATGACATAAAAGAGATTTGTTGGTGTCAGCAAGCCTAACACTACTTTTGTGCTCTCTGAGTCAGAAAGAGAATGGCCAGTTTCTCCAAGGTACTGAATCAGGAGTAGGAAAGGCACTAAAAGTAAGTTTGATGTCTGAGGAACAGAGAGAGAAGAAAGCACATGGGAAGGATAGCCAAGATGACAGAATGAATTATGAAGTGGAAATTTCTGATTCAAGGAACTGAGGGTCACAAATGTGGACACCATGGAAAAACACTTTTCTCAACATGATAAGAAGAGTAGTGAATGTACATGCCACTGTGCTTAGACTTGTCGTACACGGAAAGAGCAAAACTTGTATGTCTTTCAGCAGAGGGCATGTACATCAATGAAAGGAAGCAAAGAATTAGATTCCCATTCAGCTTTAAACTTAATGGAAGCAAAAATTAACCCTTAAACTGTCCAAATGTAGATCTACGTTTTACATGCTTTCAAACAAAAAAAAAAAAAAAACATAGATCTACGTTTGGAGCACTACACATGTGAACGCAGATCTATGTTTGGACAGTTTAAGGGTTAAGGACATTGAGAAATGGTGAAAGAGACTACTACAGCCATGAGAGCAAAGATGTAATCTACACAATGGAGTCAGAGAGACGGCCGCACACCTATAGTAAGTCACAGTATTGTGCCTTGTTATTTATTTAATTACATTTAGGGAAATAAAATTCAATTCAAAGAAAGGGAGGATAGGACAATCCCTTGGATCAAGAGCCCCTCATCACCTTCATAGGGTCCCAGAAAGTAAAATATGCTAAGATAGATAGGAAGAGAAATACAAAATTATAGCAGGCACAACGAATATAATGACGCCAAGGACTGGAGGTGACACAGCTTGAGCAATACCTTACATCAAGCAACCTTCGGGATTTTTCTTTCTTGACCACACACCGCCTTTATGCAGTTATCACATCCTTGGACCTCACTACATATCAATCCAGTCCTGCAATAAACATATACATCTATAAATAAATTCTACTAATCACTGACTATGATATTTCTCTATACAGTGGACTCCCGCTTAACGATCACCTCCCAATGCGACCAATTATGTAAGTGCGTTTGTACGTGTATGTTTGGGGGTCTGAAATGGACTAATCTACTTCACAATATTCCTTATGGGAACAAATTCGGTCAGTACTGGCACCTGAACATAATTCTGGAATGAAAAAATATCGTTAATCGGGGGTCCACTGTACAATAGTTTGAATTTTTCTGTAAAGTACACTGGTAAAAATAGTGCAAGACTAATAAGTGACTCTGGCCATTAACAAACTGCTACTTATGTAAACAATAGGACACTTACATGTACATTTCAATCCCACTTTTTCTCAGTTCACCAAATTAGGCATAAACTTCTTACAAATATCAGCCACATTATAAACTTGCAAGGAAATACTAATTCTAATTCAGGTGTATATCTGCAGTGTAGTCTTTATTTTTCAATGATACCATATTTCCTTTTAAACACTATCATTTTTGTACAAAACCAGATACCACCCAGTAATAGGTCAAATGTGCCAACAGGCTCAGAACTAATGGCAGTTCTGATTCAAATACAAAGTTTCCCATTCACTGTGGTGTTATATCTTCGAAATTGGTCATCCTGTGTTATTTAACTATTGTAAGAGAATATGTTCATCACTTAATATTATAGCGCGAGAGTCCCCGTTTATAGCTAAAATAGAGACTTTCAGCGTTATATTATTATCTGTTAATATATGAAAAACACCATGGTATTATCACTATTTTGTTATTATTATCATTATTATTGTTAGGTAGGATTTCTTGTGTATATAGAGTTTAAGTCTCGGAACCATCCGGTGAATTGTTCAATTGTTTATGTCCGGCTGACTGACGTTTGTGTCAGCTGATCCAACCTGACGACGCGTCAACAGACTGGCAAGTAGTCAGTCTGCTCCCAGCTCTAGCCCTGACAACTGATCGTATATTGGCTCTTATGTGTACAGTTTGAACGGTTTTGAGAATTGGACTCTAGAGCTGACTCACTTTGTTCCTCATTACTTTGAAAGACTCTTTTGATATTTATATTCTTGGTCAGTTCAGTAATCCATAGAGATACTTTACGGCCAGATTCAAAGGTCTTGTTAAATCTTGTACCTTTTGTATTTTGAGTTTACAGTCTTGTTAAGACAAAGACGTAAATGTTAATGAAGACTGAATTACAGGAAGAATAATTAAACTTCCTTATTAATGTGACATTTCCATGATTTTGAACTAAATGTATATGGTAAATTTATTGTACAAAGTATTAACTTACATTAACTACAAAGAGAAGATAAAGTATTATACTTTAATAAATTTCAATATTATTCTATGGAGTTTCCCAGTTGAAATTATTTCCCCTAGACTCTAAAATACCTTTAAATAACTCGGATCCAAAAATCTTGTTGCATAAGAAATAAATGGTAACAGGCCACATTCTGAAGTTCTTTAAAAAATTTCTTATTCGCAACAGTGGAAACTTACCAGTAAACTACTAAAGTCATCAGAATGAGTGGTTCCTGTGCACTTTTAACTCCTGTGGCCCATCGACTTGTTGGTGTTAAGTGTGCATCATTGTGGTGGTGAGGTACCATCGGATGGCTGGTGGTGAGGTACCATCGGATGGTTGGTGTTAAGTGTGCATCATTGTGGTGGTGAGGTACCATCGGACGGTGTTCAGTGTGCATCATTGTGGTGGTGAGGTACCATCTGAGGGATACCTCTTCAAAAATCATTCTGTGGGTTTATATTCATATAAAAGAAAGCAATTTGAGTGTGGCAAATCCAATAAGTCTATTCTGAATTAAATTCTATACTAGTGAGGGAGACCTCTAGGCTTAAAATTAAATGTAACATGGGTTAGAATTTACAGGCAAGATTATTAGAGCTCAAACAAGAGGTGGAGTACAGAAGGTTCATGTAGTTTCCAAATTCAAGGTAATATTATTAGAGTTTGATCAAGACGTCAACTACAGAAAGAGTTAGTTAGCACTGAGATAATATGGACTCAAACTTGTAGTACTGATTAACCGAATTCTTTTCTTGATTATCATTCGAAAAAACTTTGTTGGCACCGAATACTCAAGTTTATATGTAAAAATCACTTAAGTTTGCATAGTTGATTTCCTTCCCTTCAACACAAGTTGGGATTGTTTTGTTCTTTTCTCAGTGTCATCAAAGTATTTTGGATCTTTTTTCTCACATCATCTCTATTCTGGATATTCAACATGGCACCCGAGAGGAATATCAGTGATGCTAGAGTTATCAAGCAGAATATAATAATCAGCTCCAAGGGTACTGAAGATGGACACTTTAAATATGTATAATGCTTGTATGTTTTGTCTGAGATAATTCACCATACATACAATTAGACAGAACACAAGAAAAGTGTCCCTACTTAATGCTCAGAAAGTAAGACACAATACTGCAAAACATTGCTTAAGGACAGTGTTGACAACAGTATGTTTGTGTGACTGTTTGAAAGGACAATCAGTTTCATAACACAAGATGTGGAGTCAAGAGTACAGCAGCTGATCACAATCCAATGCAAAATTTCCCTGCATACTCTAAGCAAATTATTTCTGAGAACAGTTACAGTCTAAACTGAGTATTCAATGAAAGTTAAGACACGTGCGACATCTGGGTGTCTTTATTGTAGATGTGGCTTTATCAATACAGATTCTAGGACATAACTAGTTATGTCCTAGAATCTGTACTGATAAAGCCACCTTAATGGAGAAATGTCTAAATAAAGATGTTGCACATGTGTCTTAACTTTCATCTTGTTGGTATTGTGTACCTTTCTGAGTGTTTAACGTTAACAAGATAGGACAACCTTGAAGGTGAATGCCATCAAGAACCCACATTAACTAGCAAGTAAAAAGTGCAGCGTGTTGCAAAGTAAACATTACCTTGTTTCTCTGAACAAATGCAACCGTTCAATTGCAAGGCAATGGTAATGTACAGTGCTGTAAAACATCAAGACAAACCCTGTTTGTTGATTAATTTCAGGCATTATTTTATTCCTGCAGTCAAGATGTACCTGGCCAGAAAGATAATCTTGTATTCAAGGTTCTCCTCACTCACTCTTGATAATGGTGAACTTAGAAATTCATTTCAACACAAATACATGTGCCTGGTTATGTAAAAACTCATTAGAGCAATGGATGGTAGTTCCGAGACTGTTGTGCCAGAGTAATGGCATAAATTTAACATTACAGATATTCTTGTGTAAATGAAGGTTAGGGTTAATTACGACCTTCACTGGTGAATAATTTGTCTCTTTTTCCCCTAAGTAAGGAAGGAGTTAAGTCAAGGAAATTGTGGAGTGTGAGAGGAATCGTTTCATCATCTGGACAATACCTTTGGGAATCCCGCAACTCCTCCTAATTTCCAAACTATGTATCTTCACCATTATATTCACACCACACATTGCTCTCACACATGACATCTTCACTGCCTCCAGCCTTCTTTTACTGCAACATTTCGCACCCATATAAAAGCGTTGGTATAACTATACTCTCATACATTCCCCTCTTTGCTTCCATGGACAATGTTCTTTGTCTCCCTAGACTCCTCAGAGCACCACTCATCTTTTTTTCCTCATCAATTATATGATTCACCTCATCTTTCATAGACACATCTGTTGACACAATCACTCCCAAATATCTAAATACATTTACCTTCTCCAATCTTTCGTTATCTAAATTTTTTATCCTCAACACCTTACTCTTTCCTATATTCACTTTTAAAATAATGTATACACGTTACTGCATTATACTCATGAGGAAGATAATTAGCATTAGTACAAGGAATGGGAGGTTAAGTCCAATTCTTTAGATCAACAATCTCTTCTCAGTATCAAAAAACCTCCTTTGATGGGGCAAGCCCTACAAGATGTTTTCCCTGTGCTCTATAAAATAATCCAAACCTAAGTTTTGGTCTAAATCTACCCCTCAAGGGAGGTTCCTTGATGCTGGTGAAGGGCTCTTGATCTAGGGAATTGGATCTGTGCTCCAGTTCCCTGAATTGTGTCTGAATACCTTCCCCCTCTACAGGTGCTGTATAATCCCAATGGGTTTAGCATTCCCCATGATTATAATAACGGCTTAAATCTACAAAACAGCAGAAATATATAGGTTCAACAAATCAGTCCATACACTATAATCGACAGTATCCAAAACTCAAACCACAAAAAAGACTACATACCAGTAACAGTACGTGGGCAGGACGAAGACAACACAACTACGGTGTTGGAGCAGGATGGCAAACATTCTGATGGGATCCAACGGAAGGATAACTCCAGTTCCTCAGATCAAGGGTCCTTCACTATCAGCAAGGCAGCTCCTTGAAGGGAATGTCAACATGTGTATTAGGACCCAGGATCCGATTTTCTTCAAATAAAAAACTGGAAACCTCAATAAAATTTGGTTCTAAGACCTGTTACTCAATAAAAAAAAAAAACGCAGTACTGGCATTTGTAATTACAGGTGATCCTCGACTAGCAACAGTTTGACTTTATGATGTTGCAAAAGCAATTACTTCGCAGATAAAATTTATGATAATTACCCAGCATGATGGTGGCAAGTCTGTAATTTGTATACATTTTTTTTTTACTTTTGAATATTAGTATATATACAGTTAGTCACAGTAATTGTTTATTTACATATTCAGTAACAGTAGTCATTTACATACATATTTACTTAATTATTTAGCATATTCAGATTCCACGCATGACATTTTCGACTTACAATGGGTTCGTCGGAATGGAACCACGATGTAAGTCAACGGGCACCTGTACAACAGTGAGGCAACTTTGACATACCTTTGGTGAGACACTGCAACAGATCTAAGTTGCCAGTGATCTTGAGGGTACCTAGACAGTGCTGGAAATGGGCCACCTTCCACAGGAGACTGAAAGGTCCTGAACTGCAGAGGAGTCTGCAAGTTGAGTGCCTCAACCACCACAATGCACAGGTACCCAGCAAAAGATACAGGAGTTGAATGCAAAGGATGGTCTAACTTGAGGGATCAAAGACCTGGATTACTTTTAGTGCACTGAGACTCCAACACTATGACAATGAGAGGTGAATATAACTCGTACACTTATTGTCACCATTACATTTCTATCCCTCAATAATTATTACCTAAAATTGTCAATACAGTATTATATTACCATGTCTTTAATACACAGAATTTTGTTACTTAAGATAATCATTATTTTTAATAATCTACAGAAAATTTAATTACATTAGACTTACCATTCGAACAATAATGTAAACAATACATTATTGGTGGCCCGGTGGTCTGGTGGCTAAAGCTCCCGCTTCACACACGGAGGGCCCGGGTTCGATTCCCGGGGGGTGGAAATTCCGACACGTTTCCTTACACCTATTGTCCTGTTCACCTAGCAGCAAATAGGTACCTGGGTGTTAGTCGACTGGTGTGGGTCGCATCCTGGGGGACAAGATTAAGGACCCCAATGGAAATAAGTTAGACAGTCCTCGATGACGCACTGACTTTCTTGGGTTATCCTGGGTGGCTAACCCTCCGGGGTTAAAAATCCGAACGAAATCTTATCTTATCTTATCTTACAACTATGACGTGTCAAGAAGTTTCAAATTCTAGTCTTAGTCAGCCCAAAATGCTCTGCAGAACCAGTGGCTTAGGGTAACCTGAAAATGAAAAATATTTCCATCATCGCTGTCTTGCCACAAGGATGCCTACAATACAGTTCAAAAACTGCAACATATCTCCATCCCTCCTTCAGAAATAAATGTTACCAAATTTTCTAACATTTACTGTAAATATATTTTGAAAATAATATTTGTGTTCACTTGTTTGCTGTTAAATATAACAGCAACATCCAGTAAGAATACTTGGAACAGTCAATAAGCAAAGAAAGTACCTCATATCCAGCTCCACATAGGCCAGAAGGTCTACTGCAGTTGGTAGCTCACACATTGAGGTCAGTGGTTTGATCCCCGGTATGGGTGGAAACATTGGTTGCATTTCCTTAAAGCACCTGCTGTCAGTGTTCACCTAGCTGCAAGTAGGTACTGGTGTGGGTCGCATCCTGGGGAAAAAATTATCCTAAGTTGCTCGAAATGCGCTGCATAACCAGGGGCTTCTACATAGTATGTCAGCTATGGTCTGTATAAGTTATACATCCTATCCTCACTTAGCAATGTACCTTTACTGACGAATCGAGTTACAACAGGCTCTCTGACCAACATGCATACCTAAATAATGTATATTAGACCTGAGTTCCTCTATTCTGTTTCATACAGTATATTACTGCATAAACATTTAAAAATATACCAGAAATGTTATAAATGGTGCAAAAGTGACATTAAAACAATATCAAAGATGGTCAACACAAACCCATTACCATTATAGTACAAGTTGACCATCACTAATCCGGCACCAATTTTCGCTAGCATAATTTCAAATTTCATTATTGTACTGCCTCAAATCATTATACTGACTCCAATTCCATCATTATACTGATTCAGAAATTGTGCAGATGGTTGTAAATCCACAGCAGCAAGCCAGAGGAGAAAAAAGCAGTGATGAAAATGAGGAAGATGTAGCAGAAAGTGTCTCTATTGATAGGTTAATTAAGTGTATTCTAACCTAACCACTCTGTAATCTGGCAAACTCACTAATCCGGCACATTACATGTCCCAATGATGCCAGATTAGTGATGGCCAACCTGTACTATTCTCCTCACTTAGCGACAAATTTGTTTACTAACGGATTCCACTGTTAAGTCAGGAGAGGCTGTATAATGTACATACTTGTAGAAATAAAGATTATTCTTATTATTATTATTACCTCATTATTATTATTACCTTATTATTATTATTACCTCATTATTATTATTACCTCTGTGTCCTTGTATTACAGTGGAACTTCTACTTGCGAATTTAATCTGTTCCACGACCTTGCTCGCAACTGGATTTGCTTGTTTGCAGAGTCAATTTTTCTCATTTTAATTAATTGAAATGCAATTAATCCATTCCAGTGGAATTCTGTACTTCAATAATTTCGCTAATATCAACTTTGCAGCTTATTTATCTATCTCACTTGATCTAATATGACGATAAATAACATAGAAACCTGATATATACAGTGGACCCCCGCATAGCGAACTTAATCCGTGCAAGAGGGCTGGCCGTTATGCGAAATGTTCGCTATGCGAATTAATTTTCCCCATAAGAAATAATGGAAATAAAATTAATCCGTGCAAGACACCCAAAAGTATGAAAAAAAAATTTTTTACCACAAAAAAATGTTAATTTTAGTACACACAAACTGAAAAAGGCATGCACAATTACATGACACTTACTTTTATTGAAGATCTGGTGATGGTGATGGTGATGGTGATGATTGAGTGTTAGTGTTTAGAAGGGGAATCCCCTTCCATTAGGACTTGAGGTAGCAAGTCCTTTTCTGGGGTTACTTCCCTTCTTCTTTTAATGCCACTAGGACCAGCTTCAGAGTCACTGGACTTCTTTCGCACAACATATCTGTCCATAGTGGCCTGTACCTCTCGTTCCTTTATGATTTGTCTAAAGTGGTTCACAACAGTGTCATTGTAACAGTCACCAGCACGGCTTGCAATAGCTGTGTGAGGGTGATTTTCATCAAAAAAGGTTTGCACTTCAAGCCATTTTGCACACATTTCCTTAATCTTTGAAGTAGGCAATTCCTTCAATTTCTCTCTCCCCTCCTTTGAACCAGTTTCCCCAGGTCTGGCCTCTTGCTCTTGAAGTTGATCTATCAGCTCATCAGTGGTTAGTTCTTCATTGTCCTCCTCCACCAACTCTTCCACATCCTCCCCACTAACCTCCAACCCCAAGGACTTCCCCAATTCCACAATTGATTCCTCAACTGGTATACTACTCCTCTCAGGGTTAGCCTCAAACCCTTCAAAATCCCTTTTGTCTACACATTCTGGCCACAGTTTCTTCCAAGCAGAGTTCAAGGTTCTCTTAGTCACTCCCTCCCAAGCCTTACCTATAAGGTTTACACAATTGAGGATATTAAAGTGATCCTTCCAAAACTCTTTTAGAG
Organism: Cherax quadricarinatus; assembly: GCF_038502225.1. NCBI lineage: Eukaryota > Metazoa > Arthropoda > Malacostraca > Decapoda > Parastacidae > Cherax > Cherax quadricarinatus. The sequence continues at coordinate 1,593,418 of NC_091391.1, forward strand.
TCAATCGAGTGTCTGTGGTCACTTCAAAGCACTTTTGAAACAGAGCTTTTGTGTACAGTTTCTTGAAGTTGGAAATGACCTGCTGGTCCATGGGCTGCAGGAGAGGAGTGGTATTAGGAGGCAAAAACTTCACCTTAATGAAGCTCATGTCCCCATAAAGTCGCTCTGCCACGTCTGTAGGATGACCAGGGGCATTGTCCAACACCAGGAGGCACTTAAGGTCTAATTTCTTTTCAGTTAGGTAATCTTTCACATTGGGGGCAAATGCATGGTGTAACCAGTTATAGAAAAATTCCCTAGTGACCCATGCCTTACTGTTTGCCCTCCACAGCACACACAAATTATCCTTGAGGACATTCTTTTGCCTGAACGCTCTGGGAGTTTCAGAGTGATACACTAATAAAGGCTTAACTTTGCAATCACCACTAGCATTGGCACACATCAACAAAGTAAGCCTGTCTTTCATAGGCTTATGTCCTGGGAGTGCCTTTTCCTCCTGAGTAATGTAGGTCCTGCTTGGCATTTTCTTCCAGAACAGGCCTGTTTCATCACAATTAAACACTTGTTCAGGTTCCAGTCCTTCAGTTTCTATGTACTCCTTGAATTCATGCACATATTTTTCAGCCGCTTTGTGGTCCGAACTGGCAGCCTCACCATGCCATATCACACTATGGATGCCACTACGCTTCTTAAATCTCTCAAACCAACCTTTGCTGGCCTTAAATTCACTCACATCATCACTAGTTGCAGGCATTTTTTTAATTAAATCGTCATGCAACTTCCTAGCCTTTTCACATATGATCGCTTGAGAGACGCTATCTCCTGCTAGCTGTTTTTCATTTATCCACACCAATAAGAGTCTCTCAACATCTTCCATCACTTGCGATCTTTGTTTCGAAAACACAGTTAAACCTTTGGCAACAACAGCTTCCTTGATTGCCGTTTTCTTGCCCACAATAGAAGAGATGGTTGATTTTGGTTTCTTGTACAACCTGACCAGGTCGGTGATACGTACTCCACTTTCATACTTATCAATGATCTCTTTCTTCATTTCAATGGGTATTCTTACCCTTTGAGGTGTAGGGTTGGCACTAGAAGCTTTCTTGGGGCCCATGGTCACTTATTTTCCAGAAACAGCACCGAAAACACTGTAATAATACGAAATATTCCGAGTGTATGCTTGAATGTTACCGCGGAGGCTGGCTGGTAAACAATGGCACGGGCGGCACATGTGAGGCTGGCTGAGGGCGCACATTGGACGCGTCTCGGACGAAGGCCGCTGAGCGGGTTTTTGTCCACTATGCGGGGCAAAATTTTAGCGAACAAAGCGTCCGCTATGCGGATTGTTCGCTATGCAAGGCGTTCGCTATGCGGGGGTCCACTGTACTCTAAAATGAATAAAATATGTAACTCATGTACTGGTGTCGGCGGTGAACGAGAGTTTGTCTGGAGACCCGACAAAATACTCCTTGAATATTTCGCTATCATCAACTCTACGGCTTATTTATCTATCAAAGTTCATCTAATATGAAATAATAAAGAATATAAATAACATAGAAACCTGATATATACTCTAGAAGGAATAAAATATGTCATTATGTAACAGGTGGAGGCGGCCACAACCGCTCCCTCTTTGTTGTGGTAAACACTGCCATCTAGTGACGGCCTTTTGAAGCTATTATTATAATTATTATGTAGTACATTATTATTATTATACATATGATATTATTATATACTATTATTATTACAATATAAATAATTTGTAATTTTTATTCACACAAAAAATATAGGATTTACTGTTATTCCTTATTGCAATAATTGTATAAATAATGTCAACCCATTCACGACTGCATAGTGGTCCGGTGGCCCGGTGGTCTGGTGGCTAAAACTCCCGCTTCACACACGGAGGGCCCGGGTTCGATTCCCGGCGGGTGGAAACATTTCGACACGTTTCCTTACACCTGTTGTCCTGTTCACCTAGCAGCAAATAGGTACCTGGGTGTTAGTGGACTGGTGTGGGTGGCATCCTGGGGGACAACATTAAGGACCCCAATGAAAATAAGTTAGACAGTCCTCGATGACGCACTGACTTTCTTGGGTTATCCTGGGTGGCTAACCCTCCAGGGTTAAAAATCCGAACGAAATCTTATCTTATCTTATCTCTTGGAATAGACAGCGACATCATTTGTTTACTCTTGAACATAGCCAAGCAAATGAGTATTTCTCCCTCGTTCAGCTCAATTTCAAGGTACTTTTCATCGTGAAAGCATTAAAAATCATATCTATTTCTGTAATATATATTCCATTCTATCAATGAGACCAAAAAAACGAGAATACAACCATAAAAACCATACAAAAATACCGCGAAGGGACGGCTAATTGCTTAGAAGTGAACTCCATTATTTATGCTCCTATTTCTTTCATTTTTGGTGTACGTTAAGAAGCATCTTTCCATCATACATTGCCCAAGTTTCAATAGATAGTCCGACAAACAAATGAGATACAATTCCCTAGATCAAGAGCAAGAGTCCCTCACCAGTGTCAAGCAACTTCCCTTGACGTCTGCTCACTTACAGAAATTTTGCTCGTGTATGGAAGCAAAAAATGAACCCATCGACTGCTCGTATTTGGAAAAACTTGCACGTGGATGCACTTGCAAGTAGAGGTTCTACTGTATTTGTAATGGCTTGACAAAGCTCATGGAGAGCAAAACACTGCCACAATAAAATGTCATATTAGTTGCACATGTATCCTTTTACCTAAAATATTGTCAGTAATTCTATCATTATAGGTAGTAGGTTGGTAGACAGCAACCACCCAGGGAGGTACTACCGTCCTGCCAAGTGAGTGTAAAACGAAAGCCTGTAATTGTTTTGCATGATGGTAGGATTGCTGGTGTCTTTTGTCTGTCTCATAAACACGCAAGATTTCAGGTATGTCTTGCTACTTCTACTTACACTTAGGTCACACTACACAAACATGTACAAGCATATATATACACACCCCTCTTGGTTTTCTGCTATTTTCTTTCTAGTTCTTGTTCTTGTTTATTTCCTCTTACCTCCATGGGGAAGTGGAACAGAATTCTTCCTCCGTAAGCCATGCGTGTCGTAAGAGGCGACTAAAATGCCAGGGGCAAGGGGCTAGTAACCCCTTCTCCTGTATATATTACTAAATGTAAAAGGAGAAACTTTCGTTTTTCCTTTTGGGCCACCCCGCCTTGGTGGGATACGGCTGATGTGTTGAAAGAAAGAAAGAAAGAATTCTATCATATTCTCCAATTAAGGAAATTCAGCCATCATTGTATGGACACATCAATAGGTTGTGAGTGACCAAAAAAACATAAGGAAGAGGGAGAAACGACTGATGCTTTCCTAAAGGTTGGGTAAAATTACAAAAAGGAATGATGGTAACAATAGCAGTACAGTAATATGTTTATTACAGCAGCAAATTATATCTCTAGGGTATGGGATGGAGTAGTTAAATCTCCAGCTTCCTCCATAACACTTTCCTTGAGGCGGCACACAAAGGATCATACAGATAACCGTTGATTTAAAAGTAACATGGGGTAGTGGGTGGCTAGTGTGGCATATTGAGATGAGATTATTTTGCTGTAGTCATAACAAAAACAGTCAATTCTTCAACTGGCGCGCACTGTCCGTTTATTCCAAATTAAATGATCCAGCAGATTTTGTCCCGTATTTCCAACGTCCATTAAATCGAGGGTTTCTGTACATGCAAGACGCTACAATACGTATTTGGATTTCTGGGGGGCTGCTTGAGGGGTCTTACCAGTAAAATAAAACATAATTATAACATGGCCACATATATTTGTTCTTTGGATTTGTTAGGTCACTACTGAAGGTAGGGCTGGCATATTTTGTCTTATAAATATTATCAATATTTCTTTAATAACATTATCATTACAAGAGATATTGCTCACAGAAAATAAAGATAATGGATACCTAGAAATGAATATACTGTACTTGATACAGCGACTAACACAAATAAAATATAATATACTGGCTATCAATGACTTAAATAATCTTAATACACACTACTCATGAGAATAAAGAAATTAAAGATACCCAGATGTTGCATATGTATTAAATTCTTTACGTTATTTCATGTCAAAGTTAGAAACCTCACTGGGGTCTTTTTCCAGTGTGGTTTTAAGTCACTTCGAACTTTCAAAGTAGCAGCGGGTGTCTAGCATAGATAAGGTTGCTACTCTTAATACAGTATGCCGTTTGTTAAGATCTTGGGTAACCTCACTTAACAGGCAATATTCACCAATGGTTGCTTACCTATATATTCGACATTAATGCCATGTAGTTAACATATAGTACACAAAGTGTCAATCTTTTTTTTTTACCATTTAAAAAGAAAAAAATATTAGAACACTCCAGTAGGCCCATGCTAGGCAGGTCCTTCTAACTCATATATTTGTCTAACCTACTTTTAGAGCTTACCAAAGTGATGCTATATACTTATCACTTTCTTTCACACATCTACAATTCTACTGCTAAACCAATTCTTTCCTACATACTTTCTAAATCTCATGTTATACAACTTGAATCCATTATTTCAAGTTTTTTCTTGGTCATAAATTTTCAGCACTATTTTTTTTTTACGCATCTGCTATCACCCATGAGGCTCAGTGACCCGGAAAAAAAGAGAGAAAATTTTTTCTTCTTTTAAAATATAGTAATTTATACAGGAAACGGGATTACTAGCCCCTTACTCTCAGCATTTTAGTTGCCTCTTATGACACATGACTTAGAGAAAGGATTCTTCTCCACTTTCCCATGAAGCAGTGCTCTATTTACATCCCCTTTATTTATGCCAGTCTTCCACTTGGACACCTAATATTCTTCATATATTATACTTTTCAAGAGAGTACAGTGGACCCCCGCTTTACGATCAGCTCCCAATGCGACCAATTATGTAAGTGCGTTTGTACGTGTATGTTTGGGGGTTTGAAAAGGACTAATCTAATTCACAATATTCCTTATGGGAACAAATTCGTTCAGTACTGGCACCTGAACATACTTCTGGAATGAAATAATATCGTAAACCGGGGGTCCACTGTATATGCTTGGTACTCTCCATCTTTGTAAGAAAAACAGACTGCAACATTTCTACTCGATATGCTTATGGATGTTAGTGGTTTTCTTTGTACTTAACAATATTTTGCTACACATTGTGTATTATAAAAAGAAATAATTTTTTTAATTTTGAATTTGAATTCTACATACCTTGACCTGTTTCATTTTAATCTATATTTGGTATCTATGCATTACAGTGTCGTACACTCTTCTCTAAATTATGAGAAAAGAATAGCTGGGGTGATTATGATCTTCCTAGCATGGGCCAACAGGCCTACTGCAAAGCTACCCCATTCTTATGTTGGTATGACCAATCAGGTATAAATGAGAGAGATGTAATAGTGTGTTGAAGCAAGGGGTAAAATTTGTCTCCTACCAAGGTAGAGTCACCCCAAAAAATGGATATACATCCCCATGGGGAAGTGGAGAAGAATCTTTCCTCTGTAAGTCATGTATATTGTAAAAGGTGATTAAAATACCGAAAGCAAGGGCCTAGTGATACCTTTTACTGAATGTAAAAAGAAGAAAAACTTTTGTTTTCATTTTTGGGCCACCCTGCCTTGGTGGGAGATGGCCAGGGTGTTGAAAAAAAAAACATTCACCTTCTCTGATTCAACTGTTCTTTTGCCTGAAGTGTGTACACATCACAATTCAAATGAATCTCCAAATGGCAATACCCCTTTCCTTCAGAGTGCAGGCACTGTACTCTCTCACTATTTTCCACCTCTGTGACCCAAGAATTCCCCTGTGCCAAGATATTAGTACAGTGGACCCCCGGTTTACGATATTATTTCATTCCATAAGTATGTTCAGGTGCCAGTACTGAACGAATTTGTTCCCATAAGGAATATTGTGAATTAGATTAGTCCATTTCAGACCCCCAAACAAACGCACTTACATAATTGGTCGCATTGGGAGCTGATCGTAAAGTGGGGGTCCACTGTATTGTCCTACTGTGCAACACACCAACACCAGGGTAGATTGATATAGAATTCTTTTTCTACTTCTTTGCTGAAGCATTGCTCAGAATGACCTACTTCCACTCACAAATAACGCTCACCTGTGATGTTGCTCTAGCAGCTTCATCTTGCCTATATTCTAGTATGCAAGGTCTGCCAACATGTCTATGCTGCAGGTTTGAGGAACTAACTACATCCCATCGAAGGTAATGGACTGATAATGTCAAGGTTACTTCTACTACAGGAGGGCCCTACACATACAGCACCTTTTCAGTGTTCCATGTTTTTGTTGGCTTCAGACTGAGCCATTGTTTGCTAAGTTCCACCCATCAGCTAGTCACCAGTAAGTGAAACAATAGCACAATTGAAAGCCAAATACAGTGGACCCCCGCTTTATGATCAGCTCCCAATGCGACCAATTATGTAAGTGTATTTATGTAAGTGTGTTTGTACGTGTATGTTTGGGGGGTCTGAAATGGGCTAATCTAATTCACAATATTCCTTATGGGAACAAATTCATTCAGTACTGGCACCTGAACATACTTCTGGAATGAAATAATATCGTAAACCGGGGGTCCACTGTATAGGCACTGTAAATAGGAGGCATTCCTGTACTTCTAGAATTCTACTGGTTTCTGTATTAGATTGAAGAAGCTTGATGTACAGGTGAAATATTTCAGCAATAAAGATTCTATAGCACTGCAAGTCTCTTATTAATCACTTTGTTGGTACTATAAACAGTGGACCCCCGCTTTACGATCAGCAACCAATTATGTAAGTGCGTTTGTACATGTATGTTTGGGGGTCTGAAATGGACTAATCTAATTCACAATATTCCTTGTGGGAACAAATTTGTTCAGTAATGGCACCTGAACATACTTCTGGAATGAAATAATATCGTAAGCCGGGGGTCCACCATGGGGAAGTGAAAAAAAAGAATCCTTCTTCTGTAAGCCATGCATGTCATAAGAGGTGGTTAAAATGCTGGAAGCATGGGGCTAGTAACTCCTCCTCCTGTGTAAACTACTAAATTTAAAAATTATTTTTTTTTTAGGGGGCTCTGGTGGCCTGGTGGTTAACGCTCTTGCTTCACACGGTGAGGGCCTGGGTTCGATTCCCAGCCAGAGTAGAAACATTGGACGTGTTTCTTTCCACCTGTTGTCTATGTTCCCCATCAGTAAAATGGGTACCTGGGTGTTAGTCGACTGGTGTGGGTCGCATCCTGGGACACTGACCTAAGGAGGCCTGGTCACAGACCGGGCCGCGGGGGCGTTGACCCCCGGAACTCTCTCCAGGTAAACTGCCTCAGTGGGATACAGCCTGTTAAAAAAAAAAAAACTATTCAATCTGTCTTCCTACACAACTGATCTTCTCAAAACTCATAAAACCAGTCTTAAAATAGTATTTTTGCATTAACATCTAAATCAACAAGTGTTTCCTAAATTGATGCTGCAGAACTGACCAGACCGGGCCGCGGGGGCGTTGACCCCCGGAACTATCTCCAGGTAAACTCTGCTGACTACCCACTGAGTCAACTACACAAGTTAGGGATGGTTAAACATATTTAGTTTGAGATGGGAATGATGTGAATACTCTTGCTCTACCATGGTTACATAACATGAATGTTTATATGTATTGAGAATTACAAAAGATACAAATGACAACATTTATATAGGCATGCATACACTGATCTATTGCAACCAGAATGTTACATTAAGTCATACCATGACCTTCAGAAAAATGAAGAACTCTACATTATAAAGGCTGATCATTTATACACAACAGGTATGCTAGACACCACAGCTATGCTAGACACCACAGTTGTGATAGGCACTACGGCTATGCTAGACACCACAGCTATGCTAAACACCACAGTTATAGAGCTGAGCTTGCTACCATCTGCAGCTCATAAGACTGCCATCTCCACGAGCCCCTTTGGGGCGGGGCAGATGGCAGACCAGAGGCCTAGCTTCTCCCTACGAGCACCGTGAGGGCGGGGAATGTGGCTAGGTCTGGGGATAGTTGGTCCCAAAGATGAGGGGGTACTTGTACCTCCTCCCATGGGAGACTTAGGTCTCGAGACACTCCCGAGATAGGGAGCCAAGGCCGGGTCACCACTACTTGGAAAAGACCCAGGCCAGGAGAATACCGGCGAATAAAAAAAAAACACAGTTATGACAGGCACTACAGCTATGCTACACACCACACCTATGCTAGACAAATGTATCATGTCAGCAAAACGCAGAATTTACTAAGAGATACTAATACAAATATGCAACATAATAAGCATCCACACGAACAGGTTAACAACAATTTAAAGCTGATGAGCAGTCGATTAAACAACTCTCAGGTCATTCAACCTCAGCACCATATTTATATCACAACCTAGCTAGACCAATCATCAGTCCTGTAGGGATGACCGAGTATAATCTGCCAAAATGGCTTGTCAAGTTCTTGATCTTAATTATAAGTGAATACAGTGGACCCCCGCATAACGATTACCTCCGAATGTGACCAATTATGTAAGTGTATTTATGTAAGTGCGTTTGTACGTGTATGTTTGGGGGTCTGATATGGACTAATCTAATTCACAATATTTCTTATGGGAACAAATTCGGTCAGTACTGGCACCTGAACATACTTCTGGAGTGAAAAAATATCGTTAACCGGGGGTCCACTGTATACTCATAATTTCATTTTCTCCCCTAAATACAAGTTGTCGTTCTCTCTTCATTTACGTACTTGGGATAATTTTTATTTCATCTACTGTAATATCTCTGTGGAGAAAGAACCTTTTATGAAGCTCATACAATCTCTTCAAAAAATCACATTAACTCTTCTCTACATTAGAATTTACAGGATCTATAATTGTCAGATTTATACATAAAAAGTAGCACAGATTTAACTGGAAAACTGCTCGTGTTAGATATGTCAAATGATTTCAACTTAGCTATGATGTGACTACTTTGTTTATTAAGGTTCCAGTATTATATTTCCTAAACTTCCTGGAAAAAAGAATTACACACATAACATGCCATTTCGGACTGAACTGAATATTGGTCAAACTAAGCACAGCTGACTGCAAATGTGATAATGACGATTACTAAACCCAGAAGTGTGGCACAGGTATGGAAGACCTCCTTATGACAGCATTAAGTAACTTCTACACTTGACTGTCATATTTTGCATGACCAATTTGCATTTTCAATAAATAGTGAATGAAGTTTTGTACCCAAGTTGCATTGTGTAGTAGAGTGGCAGCAAGCTCACACCATAACATTTAGGAAAAATAGGCATAAATCCTCTTTTTGCATGAAATATGGCTTGACTGCATGGTGGGATATGTCCAGGGTGAAGTCACTATTTTAGGGAATAAGCCCAGCATTACTCCTTGCTGCAAACAGCCAGTTGCCTTCTGGATACGACCCTTAATTTACTCTCTCGTAGAGAAAGAGCGCAGTCAGCGGTCTCAGAACCCATTATAGGGAGACTGGCAAGGTTCCCAAGTGATGCTCTTCTCCACTCAGCCACAAATGCCACATCAAATTCAAAGTTTATTCTCTATAGGCGTTCTAGTGGTACACTCTGTAATCATTATTTAACTACATGTAAACCACACAACAACCAAATTCTATAAATTCAACATTGTAATCTTTATAGAGAATAAACTTTGAATAAGGATTACAATGTTGAATTTACAGAATTTGGTTATTGTGTGGTTTACATGTAATTAAATAATGATTACAGAGTGTACCACTAGAACGCCTGGCTGAGTGGAGAAAAACATCACTTGGGAACCTTGACAGTCTTCCTATAGCGAGTTATAATCTTGCTGACTGTGATCTTTCCCTTTATATATCCGCTTGTTTCTGCACGGTGCACTGATAGAAAAATTACTCTCTTGAATTTATCAATCAATTCTCATTTTTTCATCAACCTTCTCATCCCTGGATATTAAATCCTGGCACCCAAGAGAAACACTAGTGACACTTGAGATACAGATGTATAATGTTAAATCATGCCTATATAAATCTCACTACATACATCTACGCCTAGTAGGGCCACATCAACCCTTTCTATACATTCTTAGATCAACAAACAATGGCAACTCTGAGTACAAAAACTATTATTTTTAGACAAAATACATTTACAAAGATATTTTTTTGGGCTTGGTGGTGGTGTCACGAATGTAACCCAATTTTTCCTATACGTACATTTAGACCGAACACCAGGATTTCTCTTACAGCAGTGATTTTCAGGAAAGCAACCCATGCAGAATGCAAGTGGCTACTCAATATGCAATTCTTAAAATCAAGATTCTTGAATATAAAAATGCACACATACATGCACACACATGTATATCATTCAATAAGATCACAGTAAACAAGTGATATCACAATATACAAAACAACCAAGGTGAAAAAAAGGGTGAATTTCCAAGCACTTTCGTGATTTTACCGTGGTTATTTTACGCATATATACATACATACACATATATGTATATATATACATGTGTTTATATATGTATACATGTATATGTACATGGATTACTAAATTTAAAAGAGAAACTTTCGTTTTTCTTTTTGGGCCACCCTGCCTTGGTGGGATGCGGCCAGTGTGTTGAAAGAAAGAAGATATATACATGGGTGTTTACTCTCAATCAGCTGACTGGAACCGTTGCTTCACACTGTCAGGAATTATTACCTCCATGGGGAAGTGGAACAGAATTCTTCCTCTGTAAGCCATGCGTGTTGTAAGAGGCGACTAAAATGCCGGGAGCAAGGGGCTAGTAACCCCTTCTCCTGTATATATTACTAAATTTTTTAGGGGCCACCCCACCTCAGTGGGATACGGCTGGTACGTTGAAAGAAGAAAGAAAGATATACATGTCGTGCTGAATAGGTAAAATTGGTCAATTAGCAAGAACTCATTTAAAATTAAGTCCTTTCTAAAATTTTCTCTTATACATTAAAAGATATATTTTTTCAATTATGTTAATGCAAAAATTAGTAATTTTGTACCAAAAGAACATTAGAAAACTTACCTGAACTTATTATAACAAGAGCAATTTCATTTACCCTAATCCAACTAAATGTAGTATTTTAGAGCAGTTTACAATAATTTAATAACAAGCAAGCACATTGAAATATATTTTTTTCGTTAGGTTCAGAATGACTTTTGCTAAATTACTGCATACACAAATTTTCGCTTGCCTTATTCGGCAAGAAAAGAGTTGTTATTTAAGCCAAAATCGCAAGTTTTACCAATCTGGCACGACATATATATATGGGAGATGGCCGACTTGTTAAAAATAAATATATATATATATATAAAGGTACCATCTGACTTACGGCCAAGCTTGGTTCCGACCAACTGGTCTTAAGTCAAAATGGACGTAAGTCGAACCTTTGAAAATTGCTGACATACTGGGTAGGGCATAATGTCAAACCTTTCCTATATAAACTACCTACATAGTACTGTAATGTAGTGTACAATCATTATTTCATTTTTTTACCATAATTTACTTCTATTGTTTTACTATTTTAATTATTTATGTACCGTATATAATGTATACATGGTAGTGAACTGAACTGTAAATTTTACATCGCATACAGTATCATATGTTACTGTTATCTTTATGTATTGTCGACACAGTGAATGGGAGAATACCACTGGTAGTGTCATCCTGCCAGAATGTTGTGTAACCTATACCCTAAGTAAAGAGAAACAACTCTGGAACATGTGTAATACATAGCTGGCTGGCTGGCCAGGTGGGTGGGTGGTTGGCTGACTGAATGTGGCTCTCTCTCTCTCTCACACAAGTACACGTAAGTCATCATACATAGTATAAATTACCTAGGATAACCCAAAAATCCAGACAAAGTGCTATACAGTGGATCTGTGCTCCAGTGACCTAAATTAATAATAATACTAATTATTGAACATTAAAATGGTATAAAATACCGACAGGTTGTTAGGTAAGACACATATGCAACAGTTAGGTATCTTTATTTCGAAACGTTTCGTCTACACAGTAGGCTTCTTCAGTCGAGTACAGAAAAGTTGATAGAAGCAGAAGATACTTGAAGACGATGTAATCAGTCCATCACCCTTAAAGTTTTGAGGTGGTCAGTCCCTCAGTCTGGAGAAGAGCATTGTTCCAAAGTCTGAAACAATACTGTTTCAGACTCTGGAACAATGCTCTTCTCCAGACTGAGGGACTGACCACCTCAAAACTTTAAGGGTGATGGACTGATTACATCGTCTTCAAGTATCTTCTGCTTCTATCAACTTTTCTGTACTCGACTGAAGAAGCTTACTGTGTAGGCGAAACGTTTCGAAATAAAGATACCTAACTGTTGCATATGTGTCTTACCTAACAATACTAATTATTATTATTATTATTACAATAATACATATGTACTAATATTAATAATAATATTATTATTAAACTATAATAATAGTGTCCACTCATTACTTACCTTAAAATATCTGTAGTATTAATGTAGAGTGAGAGGTGAGTAAACAAGATTAAATGAATAAACAAGAGAGAGAATGAGTGTAGAAGGTTCATGAGTTATGTAAACAAACGTTGTTGTTACCAGCCCGGACACGAATGGTTTTTGTTCACTCTGTCAAGCCGACCAGAAAAACATCTCATATTTTTTAATTTATAAGCTATATGTTATGTAGCATGTTTATTATATAATTTTGAAAAACATCATAGATGGATTAAGCAAAATATCTATATTAACGCTTTATACACATTTAATGTGCCTCATTGATTATTATTGTGTTATTATCATTATTAATATGGTGTCTTCAAGACCAATTGCACTCTTAATGAGTGGCTCTGAGACAGACGCAGAAAGACAGACATACAGACAGACACAGGTATACAGGCAGACAGATACAGACAGGTTTATATGCAACAGTGAAAACAAATAGAGAGTTCGAGAGTAAGAGCCTTTCTTGCCACAATCTCCAGTGCAAGATTCAGACTTCATCTTAGGGGCCATGGTGAAATTTACTGTCCAGTTAATACAGTATGATGCTGCTGATAGGGAAGGGTTACTCAAACTGATGCTGCCTGCATGACGTATTGCCGCTGCGAGTATCGCCAAATATTGTACAGCGGTGTGCATCAGCTGGCCCAGCCCAGCTGCCAGATGCACGGTTGTAAGTCGAGTGGACGTATGTCGAGCAGGTCGTAAGTTGGATGGTAGGTGTGTATATATCTATATATATACAGTATATATGAGTAGTGTACTTGAGTATTCAAGAGCGAGTTAGTGGTTTGCTTCATCTTCACTAGACTCGGAATCTTCCTCTTCATCTATGGAGAAGAAATGTGACCAGCACTGTCCTCCAGGGTACAACTCAGGGAGTACCCTACTCCCACTGTAAAAAAAAATCATACATTATTCATGGACAATTCTTCAATACTGCATTGCACATCAAAATACAAAATGCAGTAATGCATGGAGCAGGATCCTCAGCTGCCTTACTGGGGAATTTTATCAATTTCTAGCATAAAAGTCTTTTTTTTTTTTTTAACGTGCTGGCCATCTCCCACCAAGGAAGGGTGACCCAAAAAAAGAAACACTTTCACCATCATTCACATTATCAGTCTTGCCAGAGGTGCACAGATACAACAGTTTACATGTCATTCTAAACAGCCAATACCTCAAACCTCCTCCTTTAGAATGCTGGCATTGTACTTCCCACCTACAGAATTCAAGTCCATCTAACCAGTTTGCCTGAATCCCTTCACAAAACATTACACTGCTCACACTCCAATAACTTGTCAGGTCCCAAAAACTTCCCCATTATTCTGATTTAATAGATACTATGACAATTTTCTCATCAGTCTACTACATAAAGGCTCTATTGTACTTGATAAAGCCTCACGTAGGTGAATATTTTATTAATACGGATCGTTACTGTGTGTCTTTAACTGCAACACTCTATGTGGAAGATGTACGAAATGTTCTGTATATTAAGGATCTTTCTGCGTGCATATCTACAAGTCATTCACCTTTGTATGAACATTGTATCATGCTCAAATAAAAAATTCTATATAATAATAATAATTATTTCAGCATACAATGTCTGTACAAATGTGAATGACATTTAGGTGTACATGCAGAAAGCACCTTAATTTGCAGAGTATTTCAGGCAAACTTAAGATTAAAATGGGAATGACAATTTCTGCAATTTTATACACACAGTCTCTTAAGTGCATGCAAGTATAAAGTTAAGAGTTACAATGAATGATCTTTAATCTTACATGTATACATACCAGGAGAGTGAGCAGTTCAGTTGTTCACGAGCAACAGTCATAAGATGGTGACAGTCATCCTGAGTGAGTGCTGGAGAGGCTATCTGGATACCTCGGTTACAAATCCACACTGTCACGCCCCTCTCCGCTAGACCCTTAACCAGGTTCTCACAGCCATCTTTGCTCAAGGTGCTCCTCACCAATCCTAAAGTCCAGTATTCCCTGCAGGAACCAGTCATCTCTTCAGAAAAGGCTCGGTTACATGACATAAATACAGTATCTTACAGCTAGGCTTTAAATATTAAGATATTACAAGGACCTCAAAGGAAATAACTGACTTTTTTTATTCCTCGACCAATCAGCCGTATCCCACTGAGGCAGAGTGACCTAAAAACGAAAATTTCTCCTTTTAAATTTAGTAAAGAATACAGAAGAAGGGGTTACTAGCCCCTTGCTCCCGGCATTTTAGTCACCTCTTACGACACGCATGACTTATGGAGGAAGAATTCTGTTCCACTTCCCATGGAGCTTTTTGGGTTATCCTAAGTAATGTACATGTTACTTTAATTGTAATTATGTGTACCATACCATGGCGGAGATAGAGCCTGCAATCAGAGAGTCATAACAATTGTGTCATTGCGATTTTGTGAGTCATGTAGTTTACATGTAGCAAAATATTGTAACGTACAAAGAGAGCCCCTAACATGCATGAACATTTCGGGAAGACTAATTCTAATGCTTACACACAACTTAAACTAGACATAGGTTATGGAGTGGTAAATTTTAATTACGTATTATTACAACAATGGGAGGTAGGAAAATTTATAATTAATAATTAAACAGAAATTATATACAGGGAAACCTCAGTTTTCATATGCACTAGTCTGTATGTAAAACTATGTGGTACGTAGTTATTCTCTATAAAATATATTTCTCATTAATATTTTTGGGTGTCTGGAATGGATTAATCAGACTTATATTATTTCTTATCGGAAATATTAACAAAAAATATATTTTACAGAGAACTATAGTTTTATATGGAGACTAGGGTATACGAAACCCAGGTTCCACCATAGCTTGAGTCATTAGTCTGATGTGAGTAACAAATACTCTCAAGTTGCTAATGCATCTACAATGATAAAACAAATAACAAAAAAAGGCACAATACCGTGACTGGAACGATACACAAATAACCCGCACATAAAAGAGAGAAGCTTACGACGACGTTCCGGTCCAACTTGGACCATTGACAAAGTCACACTAACTAGAAGTGGAGCAGGACGGCTATATATAGGCAGGAAGAGGTGGTGGTAGTAGTAGTAGTACAAGAATGGTATATAATACCGACAAGATGAAATTAAGACACATGCGCAACACCCGGGCATCCCTATCGTAGACGTTTCGCCATCCAGCCAGCCACTGGATGGCAAAACGTCCACAACAAAGACAACCAGACACCGCACATGTGTCTTAATTTCATCAGTAGTTGTAGTATAAAAAAAATTACTGAACATGAAAGGGCGTACTAAGACACTGATGTTAACAACTATAGAATTTACAATGTTTAGGTCTATACATTATTACAGGTGTCTTAATATGTAAGGAACATTGTTTTAAATATAAACTAAAAGTCAAATAGCTAGCAAGTTTATTTAGGCACAGGTACGCATAAGTACAATTATCATACATGGTGTAAATTACCCAGAATAACCCAAAAAAATGTTAGACAAAGTGACTTATTTCCACTGGGGTCCTTGTAATTTATTATTTAAATTTTAAGTTAAAACAGCAAAGTTATTCAACTGTGTGAAAATCAGTTACAATTAAAGGAGATATACTTGGAATAAAGTAAACTGAGTTATTTATAAAGAGAGGTTGAGCAAATACAAGTACCATCCGACTTACAAGACTGAGCTCGGTTCTGATGAACCGGTCATAAGTCAAAATGGACGCAAGTCAAACCTTAGAAAATTACCAACATATTGGGTAAGGCATAATGTCAAACCTTTGCTATATAAAGTACCTACATAGTATCGTATGTTACTTTTTACTAAATATTTTACTACTGTACATGCTGCCAGATGTACGGTCATAAGTACAAGTGGTCGTATGTCGAGCAGGTCGTAAGTCAGATGATACTTGTACTATCATACAAAGAGATGTTAATGAACAAAAAGGCACAATACCATGACTGGAACAATACACAAATAACCCGCACATAGAAGAAACTTATAGCTAGTAATGTTAGTACCACGTAATGAGAAGCAAAGAGAGGTACTGTACACACCACCAACTACTGTTAGGTTGCAGAGTACGAGCAACATCACATGCCCAGTCTACTTGGCTATCAGATACCCCCGATATCACCAGGTGAGGCCCGTAGCTCCGGCATGCTATAGGGTGCAACATGCTCAGTGCAGTTCCTGCCACCACATGTAGCCCTGGAAAGGAAATACAATGTAGAGGTTGCGAAGAACGTAGGTACAGGAGAAACCCCGTATCCACAGGGGATACGTTCCGGAACCTGCCATGGATACTGAAACTGTGGACAGTAGCAAACCCTATACAGGTCTCCCTCCATATTCGCGAGGGTTAGGGGATCAAGAACCTCGCGAATGTTGAAAAATCGCGAATGCTAGGTGCGCAAATATATTGTAGGGAAATGTAATAATAGTATTTACTTAGCCTAACAATACCGCTTCCTTAACCTACTGAACCATGAAAAATCATAAAACGCATGAAAACATCGTAAAATATTGTACTAGTGCCAACCTTTTGGTAAAGAAGGTGAAAAAGACTATAGAATTCAAGAAAGAACTCACAGCAGAGTACCAAGGCGGAGGAGGAAGAGAGAGGGGAAGAATGTGCCTTCAGTGATTCTATGATATGTACAATACTAAAGCAGCACAAGTCGATAAAGCCTATAGCGCCAGCCAGCGATAAAGTGTAGTATTAACAATGTAGCAACTAAGTTAAGCAATTAATCGACAGAAAAAGAACAGCACGAACCTAACTCCTCCAATGTTGTTGGCATTATATAGGGCGACTGACAACACCGCCGTTTCTAGTCTCTACCGCCTCCACCACCACCATGTACGGCTTATGTCTCAGTGGCCATTATACATCCAACACAACAACACTCATGACATACTTAATGACGTATTTTATTCATTCTAGAGTGTATGTCATGTTTCTATGTTTTAATATTGTTTATTATGTCATATTAGATGAATTGTGAGAGATAAATAAGCCATAGAGTTGATATTAGTGTCATAATGAAGGACTATCTTGCCCTATCTCCAAACAAACTCTGCCACCACCACAATTCCTAACATATGTAATGACATATTTTAAATGTGATTGGGCGGCTGGGAATTCACAAATGTTCGAAGCCTGCGAATGTTGAGGGAGACCTGTATATTGTATTTTGCGGCTTATCAAACACATTTCTTTTTTTCAGAAAATATCTCCAAAAACCAGCCTGCATCCTATAAACTGAAGGTCAGTGATGGGAGCTGTAAGTTTGGGGTGTGGGGTGGGCTGTAGCTCTCCCAGTTATGTCCGATGCTGAGCCACTGAAACTAAAACAAGTCTTATAAGCCGCAAAATACGGTATAAGTCCTACACACACTTATTATAAAGTTTAACTGATAAATTATGCACAATAAGTGGAGAATTATCACTTTTTCATTGATGGGAAACACTTCACAGCTTCTCTTAGGCTTTGAAGAACTGCCAACTTCTCTACTTTTGCACTTTGGGGTCATTATTATACAAAATTAAGAGGTATTTTTAGGCTATAGTAAACCGTGGATAACTAAACGGCAGATACCGAATCAGTGGATATGGGGGTTCTACTGTACATCACATGGCAGGTGACCATCACAATGCCCAATATGCATTTCATGCCAGTTACTTTCTTTTGTAGATATGTGTGTTCATGAATAAAAATACTCATGGATACATGTACACCTACACTATTTAGATACATCCCCACCTACACTATTTAGATACATGTACACCTACACTATTTAGATACATGTACAACCAAAGCTATACATGTATCTAAATGGATAAATGTGCACCTTTGGTTTCAAATTTTTGTAAGAACATAAGAAAGGAGGAACACTGCAGTAGGCCTGTTGGCCCATACTGGGCACATCCTTCACAAATCCAACCCACTAACAGAATATACTAACAGAGGTACTCCATCCTTGCAATATTTTCAGTCATTGCAGAGAGAGCATTCCGCATGTGGTCATCGTCCTCAGTGAAAGCTAGCCACAATTGGTTTATCGTCGCAGGTAACGAGGCCACCACTAGACCACTGAGGCAGCCACTGAAGGCAGTTACCCGGCACCTGTGGAAAGACTGTGGGTCACAGATATGACTAAAGTCCAACAGTAAGTCTATTTCTTAAATAAAGAACATACAGGGCTGCAGACACAGTATAACCAGGGCTGAAGACACAGGATAATCAAAATTGTAGACATGTGGAGTTCTTACCCACGACAGTGTCTAAATACAAGATAAAATATTGTAGTGGAAGGAAGGCAGGGTAGGGGTCGGCCTAGGAAAGGTTGGAGGGAGGGGGTAAAGGAGGTTTTGTGTGCAAGGGGCTTGGACTTCCAGCAGGCATGTGTGAGCGTGTTTGATAGGAGTGAATGGAGACAAATGGTTTTTAATACTTGACGTGCTGTTGGAGTGTGAGCAAAGTAACATTTATGAAGGGGTTCAGGGAAACCGGCAGGCCGGACTTGAGTCCTGGAGATGGGAAGTACAGTGTCTGCACTCTGAAGGAGGGGTGTTAATGTTGCAGTTTAAAAACTGTAGTGTAAAGCACCCTTCTGGCAAGACAGTGATGGAGTGAATGATGGTGAAAGTTTTTCTTTTTCGGGCCACCCTGCGCTGGTGGGAATCGGCCAGTGTGATAATAAAAAATAATTGCATTTGCTGCTATATTTTACAAAATAAAGAACAATAATTGCATATATTTTTTTTTTTATTTTTGCATGCACATATTTGTCACAGTTGGTGTACACTACTGACAAGCTATGGGTGTTATATGTGGATATACATGGTGTACACAGCTGGTGTACACAGTTGGTGTACACACTACTGACACTTGAACACATTTTTAATAAATTTTATAATAATCTTTTCAACCTCTCCTCTTGCTAATTTACTTTTCCCCTATATTATATAAGGTACATAAAGATATCAATATACCAAATGCAAGCAATGTGCATATTAATTTTCTTTTTAACACGGCAGCCGTTTCCCACTGAGGCACGATTACCCAAAAAGAAAGAAAAAACTTTCATTATCATTCAACACCTTCACCATCATTCATACATAATCACTGTCTTTGAAGAGGCGCTCAGATATGATAGTTTAGATGTCTCTCTAAACTGCCAATATCCGAAACCCCTCCTTTAAAGTGCAGGCATTGTACTTCCCATTTCCAGGACTCAAGTCCGACTAACCAGTTTCCCTGAATCCCTTCACAAAATATTACCCAACTTACACTCTAACAGCTCATCAGGTCCCAAAGACCATTCATCTCCATTCACTCCTATCTAACATGCTCACGCACGCTTACCTGGAGTTTACCTGGAGAGAGTTTCAAGGGTCAACGCCCCTGCAGCTCAGTCTGAGACTAGACCTAATGGTGGATCAGGGTCTGATCAACTAGGCTGTTACTGCTGGCCACACGCAAACTGACATACGAACAACAGCCCGGTTAGTCAGGTACTGACTTTAGGTGCCTCTCCAGTGCCTTCTTGAAAACAGCTTGCTGGAAGTCCAAGCCCCTTGCCCACAAAACCTCCTTTACCCCCATCCCTCCAACCTTTTTGAAGATGACCCCTACCCCGCCTTCCTTCCCCTACACATTTATACACTCTCCAAGTCATTCTACTTCGTTCCATTCTGTCTAAATGACCAAACCACCCCAACAACCCCTGTTCAGCCCTCTGACTAATACTTTTAGTAACTCCACACCTCCTCCTACTTTCCACACTACGAATTCTCTGCCTAATACTTACACCACGCATTACCCTTAGACACGACATCTCCACTGCCTCCAGCCTCCTCCTTACTGCAACATTCACACCCATATAAGAGTATTGCTACCACTAACAGATATAAAGATTATTATTATTATTAAATATTATTCTTACTATAATGACATAACCTCAATAACCTATGTCTAGTTTTTAAGTAGTTTGGGAGCACTAGGATTATTATTTTATTATTATTAACACATCAGCCGATTCCCACCAAGGCAGGGTGGTCCAAAAAAGAAAAACTCTCATCATTGTTCACTCCATCACTGTCTTGCCAGAGGGATGCTTTACATTACAGTTATAAAACTGCAACATTAACACCCCTCCTTCAGAGTGCACTGTACTTCCCATCTCCAGGACTCAAGTCCAGCCTGCCGGTTTCCCTGAATCCCTTCATAAATGTTTCTCTGCTTACACTCCAACAGCACGTCAAGTATTAAAAACCATCTGTCTCCATTCACTCCTATCAGAAACGCTCACGCATGCCTGCTGGAAGTCCAAGCCCCTTGCACACAAAACCTCCTTTATCCCCTCCCTCCAACCTTTCCTACGCCAACCCCTACCCCGCCTTCCCTCCACTACAGATTTATACACTCTCGAAGTCATTCTGTTTTGTTCCATTCTCTCTACATGTCCAAACCACCTCAACAACCCCTCCTCAGCCCTCTGGATAATAGTTTTGGTAATCCCACACCTCCTAATTTCCAAACTACGAATTCTCTGCATTATATTCACACCACACATTGCCCTCAGACATGACATCTCCACTGCCTCCAGCCTTCTCCTCGTTGCAACATTCATCACCCATGCTTCACGCCCATACAAGAGTGTTGGTACAACTATACTCTCATACATTCCCCTCTTTGCTTCCACGGACAAAGTTCTTTGTCTCCACAGACTCCTAAGTGCACCACTCACCCTTTTCCCCTCATCAATTCAATGATTCACCTCATCCTTCATAGACCCATCTGTTGATATGTCCACTCCTAAATATCTGAATGAATTCACCTCCTCCATACTCTCTCCCTCCAATCTGATATCCAATCTTTCGTCACCTAATCTTTTTGTTATCCTCATAACCGTACTCTTTCCTATACGTGTATTCACTTTTTTCTTCTTTTACATACCCTACCAAATTCATCCACTGACCTCAGCAACTTCTCTTCAGAATCTCCCAAAAGCACAGTGTCATCAGCAAAGAGCAACTGTGACAACTCCCACTTTGTGTGTGATTCTTTATCTTTTAACTCCACACCTCTTGCCAAGACCCTCGCATTCACTTCTCTTACAACCCCATCTATAAATATACTGAACAACCATGGTGACATCACACATCGTTTTCTAAGGCCTACTTTTACTGGGAAATAATCTCCCTCTTTCCTACATACTCTAACCTGAGCCTCACTATCCTTGTAATAACTCTTCGCTGCTTTTGGTAACCTACTTCCTACACCATACACCTGCAACATCTGCCACATTGCCCCCCCTATCCACCCTGTCATATGCCTTTTCCAAATCCATAAATGCCACAAAAACCTCTTTACCCCTATCTAAATACTGTTCACTTATATATTTCACTGTAAACACTTGGTCTACACACCCCCTACCTTTCCTAAAGCCTCCTTGTTCCTCTGCTATCCTACTCTCCGTCTTACTCTTAATTCTTTCCATAATAACTCTACCATACACTTTACCAGGTATACTCAACAGACTTATTCCCCTATAATTTTTGCACTCTCTTTTATCCCCTTTGCCTTTATACAAACAAACTATGCATGTTCTCTGCCAGTCCCAGGTACCTTACCCTCTTCCATACATTTATTAAATAATAGCAATGACCACTCCAAAACTATATCCCCACCTGCTTTAACATTTCTATCTTCATCCCATCAATCCCGGCTGCCTTACCCCCTTTCATTTTACCTACTGCCTCATGAACTTCCCCCACACTCACAACTGGCTCTTCCTCACTCCTACAAGATGTTATTCCTCCTTGCCCTATACATGAAATCACAGCTTCCCTATCTTCATCAACATTTAACAATTCCTCAAAATATTCTCTCCATCTTCCCCATACCTCTAACTCTCCATTTAATAACTCTCCTCTCCTATTTTTAACTGACAAATCCATTTGTTCTCTAGGCTTCCTTAACTTGTTAATCTCACTCCAAAACTTTTTCTTATTTTCAACAAAATTTGTTGATAACATCTCACCCACTCTCTCATTTGTTCTCTTTTTACACTGCTCAAAATACATTGCATGCTAGTGGAAATACCAAGGACCCCAATGGAAATAAGTCACCTTGCCTGACTTTTTTGGATTATTCAAAATCCAAATTCAAAAATTTATTTCTTTGCGTAGTATACAATGTGCAGTTTACTAGCATGTATGAGCACCTCGGGCAGGCTACGTAATTTATGCTATGTATAATAATTGTATGTATGTATACCTGTGTCTATATAAACTTACTTAATGGGATCCTTGAAAATTCAGCACAAAAACCCCAGTGTGGGGGGGGGTCAAAATATACAGCTCAATTAATATTCCAAGTGTCTGACCCATGTGGGTTATTATCGAACATTTCATCACCTCAAAAATTCAAATTCTAATCCTTTATTTCTTTGTACGGTACAATGTGTAGTTAACATGTGATGAACACGTTGGGGACCTGTACTGGGTATAATAATGATATGTTATTATACACAATAATGATATACAGTGGAACCTCGGTGCTTGAACAGCTCAGTACTCGAACAATTCGGTATTTGAACACTTTGTTCGGTAAACAAATAGCTCAGTAGTCAACCGTCTGCTCGGCACTCGACCAAACAAACACAAACTGCCAGAGTTCGCTGTAAATTATTTTTTGTTTCTTCGCATTTTTTTTTTACATTATGTATTTGTGTAAATAAGTCACCATGGGGCCTAAGAGGTTTAGTGATAACAGCCAACCAAAAAGTAAATCGGTTGGGGAAAATTAGTTCTGTACTCAAACAGATCGACTCTGGAACAAATTAAGTTTGAGTGCCGAGGTTCCACCATAATAATGACATTATACACAATAATTATATAATAATGATATACACAATAGAGAAGATTCAAAATGTCTTTGTAAACTAAGGACTTGCTGTACTGACAGGCACAAAGAAATCCACTAGAAGGCGCGAGTATAGTTAAAGTGAAGGGACGTTTTATGACTTACTTGGCGCTAGACTGAGTGAGAATGGTAATATGCTCGTCTGATGAGCCAGCTCTGGGCAGCTGCCAATCATATCTCAAAAAAAGATTCACCTCACAGTCGCGCATTGCCACCACCTGCAGAGCCTCACGAAGCCCCGGGATATTACTCGGTCGCTTCAGAAGCTCGAACGTCACGGTCTTGGGTTGCAAGTGCATCATATCATTAGCAAATGATGCCACACAGTTGTCATAAATGACCACATGGTCTTGGTGGGTATGGTGAGGGCAGGTTGCCGTGCCCCTTGGGTGAATGTTACCAAACATAGCACATGTAGTACCTTATATCTGAAAATTGTACAAGAATGGTATATAACAAATTAAAACACATGTGAAACATCTGGGTATCTTTATTGTAGATGTTTTGCCATCCAGTGGCTTTATCAATACAAATTCCAGGACATAAATTGAAGACAGTAGAACTACATACAGAAGACGATGTAATCAGTCCGTCAGCCTTGGCATTGGTGCGAACAGCACAGTAGTCGTGGATGTTCTGATTACCTCGTCTTCTGTATATAGTTCTACTGTCTTCAAATTATGTCATGGAATTTGTATTGATAAAGCCGCTGGACGGTGAAACCTGAAACCTGAACAAGTGTTTAATTGTGACACTGACAATGTTGCGAAACACTTTAGGAATGTCATAAATTATTATTATTATAATCAAGGGTGAAGCGCTAAACCCGGAGGATTATACAACGCCTGGGGGGGTGTGGAAGGCATTCAGGCTTAATTCGGGGAATTGGAGCACAGATCCAATTCCCTAAATCAAGAGCCCTTCACCAACATCAAGGAACCTTCCTTGAGGGGGTAATGTCATAAAGGAACGGGAGGTACAGGCCTCTATGGATAGATATGTTGTGCGACACAAGTCCAGTGACGCTCAAGCTGGTCCTAGTGGCATTAAAAGAAGGGAAGTAGCCCCGGAAAAGGACTTGCTACCTCAGGTCCTAATGGAAGGGGATTCCCCTTCTAAATACGAACACCATCCATACTCTCCCGTCCTCCCGTTCCATCAATCATCACCAGATCTTCAATAAAGGTAAGTGTCAATTATTCTTTTGTTATTTGTTGTTATTGTAATTACTCTATTGCATTAAACTTAATATTTCACGTGGTAAAATTTTTTTTTTCATACTTTTGGGTGTCTTGCACGGATTAATTTGATTTCCATTATTTCTTATGGGGAAAATTGATTCGGTTTCCAATACAGTGGACCCCCGCATAACGATGGCATCACATAGCGATTATTTCGCATACCGCTTACTTTAATTGCAAAAATTTTGCCTCACATACCGCTTAAAAACCCGCTTACCGATTTTCGTCCGAGACGCGTCCAATGTGCGGCCTGAGCCACGCTCACATGTTCCGCCGGTGGCATTGTTTACCAGCCAGCCTCCGCGGTAACATCCAAGCATACAATCGGAATATTTCGTATTATTACAGTGTTTTCGGTGCTTTTTCTGGAAAATAAGTGACCATGGGCCCCAAGAAAGCTTCTAGTGCCAACCCTACAGCAATAAGGGTGAGAATTACAATAGAGATGAAGAAAAAGATCATTGATAAGTATGAAAGTGGAGTGCATGTCTCCGAGCTGGCCAGGTTGTATAATAAACCCCAATCAACCATCGCTACTATTGGTGGTACAGCTGCTGCTGCTGCTGCACTGTCAGCTGCTGCTGCTGTAGCACCGTTGTTGGTGTGGCTTATTGAGAATACCAAGAAACAATTAACCCCAGAGGATTTGCCACCCAGGATAACCCAAAAAAGTCAGTGTCATCGAAGACTGTAACTTATTTCCATTGGGGTCCTTAATCTTGTCTCCCAGGATGCAACCCACACAAGTCGACTAACACCCAGGTGAATAGGGAAAAATGCCTGGAACTAGTGCTCATATTGGTGAATTTAAAGCCAGCAAAGGTTGGTTTGAGAGATTTAAGAATCGTAGTGGCATACACAGTGTGATAAGGCCTGTTCTGGAAGAAAATGCCAAACAGGACCTACAGTACTCAGGAGGAAAAGGCACTCCCAGGACACAGTGTCTCATCAGTCATTGCTGCATCTTCAATAAAGGTAAGTGTCATTTATTCTTCATTTAGTAGACTAGTACATGCACAATATATATTGTGCATGTACTACTCTACTATTGTGCATGTATCCTTCTCTTTGTGTGTAGGAAAATGTATATTTCATGTGGTAAAAATTTTTTTTTCATACTTTTGGGTGTCTTGCACGGATTAATTTGATTTCCATTATTTCTTATGGGGAAAATTCATTCACATAGCGATTATTTCGCATAACAATTACCCCTCTTGCACGGATTAAAATCGTTAACCGGGGGTCCACTGTAATTTTGGTTTACGATGAGCTCTCAGGAATGGATTAATATCATTGGTCGAGGGTCCACAGTATATATTTATATATATATATATATATATATATATATATATATATATATATATATATATATATATATATATATATACACATATATATATATATATATATATATATATATATATATATATATATATATATATATATATACATATATATATATATATATATATACATATATATATATATATATATATATACATATATATATATATATATATATACATATATATATATATATATATATATATATATATATATATATATATATATATATATATATATATATATATATATATATACATATATATATATATATATATATATATATATATATATATAGAGAGAGAGAGAGAGAGAGAGAGAGAGAGAGAGAGAGAGAGAGAGAGAGATGGATAGATTAGATAGATATAAATAGATAGTATAGATAAAAGAGAACATTATAAAACAAGAGTAAAGTGTTAACTTCACCATCAATATTCTACTCAATATAAACATTATCAACAATATAAACATTATCAACAATATAAACATCATCAACAATATAAACATTATCAATATAAACATTATCAATATAAAGATCATCGACACCATGCCCAGCCCTTCTAGGGTAGGGTAGGTGCCCGAGCCCGAGCCTTTAGCTCATATGACTGTCATTCCCATTTGCCCCCTTGAGGCGGGGATGGCAGACCAGAGAGGCCTAGCTTGTGGCTAGGCCTGGGGACAGTTGGTCCTGAGGCCTAGCTTGTGGCTAGGCCTGGGGACAGTTGGTCCTGAGGCCTAGCTTGTGGATAGGCCTGGGGACAGTTGGTCCTGAGGCCTAGCTTGTGGCTAGGCCTGGGGACAGTTGGTCCTGAGGCCTAGCTTGTGGCTACGCCTGGGGACAGTTGGTCCTGAGGCCTAGCTTGTGGATAGGCCTGGGGACAGTTGGTCCTGAGGCCTAGCTTGTGGCTACGCCTGGGGACAGTTGGTCCTGAGGCCTAGCTTGTGGCTAGGCCTGGGGACAGTTGGTCCTGAGGCCTAGCTTGTGGCTAGGCCTGGGGACAGTTGGTCCTGAGGCCTAGCTTGTGGCTAGGCCTGGGGACAGTTGGTCCTGAGGCCTAGCTTGTGGCTAGGCCTGGGGACAGTTGGTCCCAAAGATGAGGAGGTACTTGTGCCTCCTCCCATGGCAGACTTAGGTCTCAGACACTCCCTAAAGAGGGAGTCAAGGCCGGGCCACCACTTGGAAAAGGCCCGGGCCGGGAGAATACCGACGAATCTTTAATAATTATCATCAATATAAACATTATCATCATTAACAACTCATTTCCTTCGGTTTAAATATAAAATTGTACCAATAAACCTGATAATAATAAACCTGGATAATAATAAACCTGGATAATAATAAACCTGGATAATAATAAACCTGGATAATAATAAACCTGGATAATAATAAACCTGGATAATAATAAACCTGGATAATAATAAACCTGGATAATAATAAACCTGGATAATAATAAACCTGGATAATAATAAACCTGGATAATAATAAACCTGGATAATAATAAACCTGGATAATAATAAACCTGGATAATAATAAACCTGGATAATAATAAACTTAAATAAGTTAAACTTACCACTGGATGATAATAATAAACTAGTTAAACTTACCACTGAGAGTAAGATGGATGATGATGATAATAAACTTTGTTGTCATCTGATGTATATTTATATGTATCATCTCTGTTATATTATATCTCCTTATTTATATCTCCCTTGTATTAAAATATATTCATAATATATCTTTAATACTATTTGCTATCTTAAAACACAATTAAATTGGTTTATTTGGTTTAATTTGTGTTATTTATATGAGGGTTATTTATCTTGATTTATTCCCTTATATTTAAAAATAAATTTATCTCGTTCTATATACACTGAGATATATATATATATTTCAGTGTATATATATAATATCCTTCGTATTTATTTAATTTTAAATGTATTTTATACACACTCTCTCTGTTGACTTGCAGCTTGTATTGATGATTGAAGCCCCATACCCATCCTGTGGGTGGTTGATGACCCGTACCCATCCTGTGGGTGGTTGATGCCCCATACCCATCTTGTGGGTGGTTGATGCCCCATACCCATCCTGTGGGTGGTTGATGACCCATACCCATCCTGTGGGTGGTTGATGATCCGTACCCATCTTGTGGGTGGTTGATGCCCCATACCCATCCTGTGGGTGGTTGATGCCCCATACCCATCCTGTGGGTGGTTGATGATCCGTACCCATCTTGTGGGTGGTTGATGACCCATACCCATCCTGTGAGTGGTTGATGCCCCATACCCATCCTGTGGGTGGTTGATGCCCCATACCCATCCTGTGGGTGGTTGATGACCCATACCCATCCTGTGGGTGGTTGATGCCCCATACCCATCCTGTGGGTGGTTGATGACCCGTACCCATCCTGTGGGTGGTTGATGCCCCATACCCATCTTGTGGGTGGTTGATGCCCCATACCCATCCTGTGGGTGGTTGATGACCCATACCCATCCTGTGGGTGGTTGATGACCCGTACCCATCCTGTGGGTGGTTGATGACCCATACCCATCCTGTGGGTGGTTGATGACCCATACCCATCCTGTGGGTGGTTGATCCATACCCATCCTGTGGGTGGTTGATGACCTGTACCCATCCTGTGGGTGGTTGATGATCCGTACCCATCCTGCGGGTGGTTAATGACCCATACCCATCCTGTGGGTGGTTGATGATCCATACCCATCCTGTGGGTGGTTCATGACCCATACCCATCCTGTGGGTGGTTGATGCCCCATACCCATCCTGTGGGTGGTTGATGCCCATACCCATCCTGTGGGTGGTTGACGCCCCATACCCATCCTGTGGGTGGTTGATGCCCCATACCCATCCTGTGGGTGGTTGATGACCCATACCCATCCTGTGGGTGGTTGATGACCCATACCCATCCTGTGGGTGGTTGATGATCCGTACCATCTTGTGGGTGGTTGATGACCCATACCCATCCTGTAGGTGGTTGATGATCCGTACCCATCCTGTGGATGGTTAATAACCCATACCCATCCTGTGGGTGGTTGATGACCCATACCCATCCTGTGGGTGGTTCATGACCCATACCCATCCTGTGGGTGGTTGATGATCCATACCCATCTTGTGGGTGGTTGATGACCCGTACCCATCCTGTGGATGGTTGATAACCCATACCCATCCTGTGGGTGGTTGATGACCCATACCCATCCTGTGGGTGGTTGATGATCCATACCCATCTTGTGGGTGGTTGATGACCCGTACCCATCCTGTGGATGGTTGATGACCCATACCCATCCTGTGGGTGGTTGATGACCCATACCCATCCTGTGGGTGGTTGATGACCCATACCCATCCTGTGGGTGGTTGATGCCCCATACCCATCCTGTGGGTGGTTGATGCCCCATACCCATCCTGTGGGTGGTTGATGCCCCATACCCATCCTGTGGGTGGTTGATGACCCATACCCATCCTGTGGGTGGTTGATGCCCCATACCCATCCTGTGGGTGGTTGATGCCCCATACCCATCCTGTGGGTAGTTGATGCCCCATACCCATCCTGTGGGTGGTTGATGCCCCATACCCATCCTGTGGGTGGTTGATGACCCATACCCATCCTGTGGGTGGTTGATGACCCATACCCATCCTGTGGGTGGTTGTTGACCCATACCCATCCTGTGGGTGGTTGATGACCCATACCCATCCTGTGGGTGGTTGATGCCCCATACCCATCCTGTGGGTGGTTGATGCCCCATACCCATCCTGTGGGTGGTTGATGACCCATACCCATCCTGTGGGTGGTTGATGACCCATACCCATCCTGTGGGTGGTTGATGACCCATACCCATCCTGTGGGTGGTTGATGACCCATACCCATCCTGTGGGTGGTTGATGACCCGTACCCATCCTGTGGATGGTTGATGACCCGTACCCATCCTGTGGGTGGTTGATGCCCCATACCCATCCTGTGGATGGTTGATGACCCTTACCCATCCTGTGGATGGTTGATGACCCATACCCATCCTGTGGGTGGTTGATGCCCCATACCCATCCTGTGGATGGTTGATGACCCGTACCCATCCTGTGGGTGGTTGATGATCCGTACCCATCCTGTGGATGGTTCATGACCCATACCCATCCTGTGGGTGGTTGATGCCCCATACCCATCCTGTGGGTGGTTGGTGATCCGTACCCATCCTGTGGGTGGTTGATGACCTGTACCCATCCTGTGGATGGTTGATGACCCATACCCATCCTGTGGGTGGTTGATGACCTGTACCCATCCTGTGGATGGTTGATGACCTGTACGCATCCTGTGGGTGGTTGATGCCCCATACCCATCCTGTGGATGGTTGATGACCCATACCCATCCTGTGGATGGTTGATGACCCATACCCATCCTGTGGGTGGCTGATGCCCCATACCCATCCTGTGGATGGTTGATGACCCATACCCATCCTGTGGATGGTTGATGACCCATACCCATCCTGTGGGTGGTTGATGACCCGTACCCATCCTGTGGATGGTTGATGACCCGTACCCACCCTGTGGGTGGTTGATGACCCGTACCCATCCTGTGGGTGGTTGATGACCCGTACCCATCCTGTGGATGGTTGATGACCCATACCCATCCTGTGGGTGGTTGATGCCCCATACCCATCCTGTGGATGGTTGATAACCCATACCCATCCTGTGGATGGTTGATGCCCCATACCCATTCTGTGGATGGTTGATAACCCGTACCCATACTGTGGATGGTTGATGACCCGTACCCATCCTGTGGATGGTTGATGACCCGTACCCATCCTGTGGGTGGTTGATGACCTGTACCCATCCTGTGGATGGTTGATGACCCATACCCATCCTGTGGGTGGTTGATGACCCATACCCATCCTGTGGATGGTTGATGACCCATACCCATCCTGTGGATGGTTGATGACCCATACCCATCCTGTGAGTGGTTGATGCCCCATACCCATCCTGTGGGTGGTTGATGCCCCATACCCATCCTGTGGGTGGTTGATGACCCGTACCCATCCTGTGGGTGGTTGATGCCCCATACCCATCTTGTGGGTGGTTGATGCCCCATACCCATCCTGTGGGTGGTTGATGACCCATACCCATCCTGTGGGTGGTTGATGATCCGTACCCATCTTGTGGGTGGTTGATGCCCCATACCCATCCTGTGGGTGGTTGATGCCCCATACCCATCCTGTGGGTGGTTGATGACCCGTACCCATCCTGTGGGTGGTTGATGACCCATACCCATCCTGTGGGTGGTTGATGATCCGTACCCATCTTGTGGGTGGTTGATGACCCATACCCATCCTGTGAGTGGTTGATGCCCCATACCCATCCTGTGGGTGGTTGATGCCCCATACCCATCCTGTGGGTGGTTGATGACCCATACCCATCCTGTGGGTGGTTGATGCCCCATACCCATCCTGTGGGTGGTTGATGACCCTGACCCATCCTGTGGGTGGTTGATGCCCCATACCCATCTTGTGGGTGGTTGATGCCCCATACCCATCCTGTGGGTGGTTGATGACCCATACCCATCCTGTGGGTGGTTGATGATCCGTACCCATCTTGTGGGTGGTTGATGCCCCATACCCATCCTGTGGGTGGTTGATGCCCCATACCCATCCTGTGGGTGGTTGATGACCCATACCCATCCTGTGGGTGGTTGATGACCCATACCCATCCTGTGAGTGGTTGATGCCCCATACCCATCCTGTGGGTGGTTGATGCCCCATACCCATCCTGTGGGTGGTTGATGACCCATACCCATCCTGTGGGTGGTTGATGCCCCGTACCCATCCTGTGGGTGGTTGATGCCCCATACCCATCCTGTGGGTGGTTGATGCCCCATACCCATCCTGTGGGTGGTTGATGACCCATACCCATCCTGTGGGTGGTTGATGACCCATACCCATCCTGTGGGTGGTTGATGATCCGTACCCATCCTGTGGATGGTTGATAACCCATACCCATCCTGTGGGTGGTTGATGACCCATACCCATCCTGTGGGTGGTTGATGACCCATACCCATCCTGTGGGTGGTTGATGATCCATACCCATCTTGTGGGTGGTTGATGACCCGTACCCATCCTGTGGATGGTTGATAACCCATACCCATCCTGTTGGTGGTTGATGACCCATACCCATCCTGTGGGTGGTTGATGATCCGTACCCATCTTGTGGGTGGTTGATGATCCGTACCCATCCTGTGGATGGTTGATGACCCATACCCATCCTGTGGGTGGTTGATGACCCATACCCATCCTGTGGGTGGTTGATGACCCATACCCATCCTGTGGGTGGTTGATGCCCCATACCCATCCTGTGGGTGGTTGATGCCCCATACCCATCCTGTGGGTGGTTGATGCTCCATACCCATCCTGTGGGTGGTTGATGCCCCATACCCATCCTGTGGGTGGTTGATGACCCATACCCATCCTGTGGGTGGTTGATGCCCCATACCCATCCTGTGGGTGGTTGATGTCCCATACCCATCCTGTGGGTGGTTGATGCCCCATACCCATCCTGTGGGTGGTTGATGACCCATACCCATCCTGTGGGTGGTTGATGACCCATACCCATCCTGTGGGTGGTTGATGACCCATACCCATCCTGTGGGTGGTTGTTGACCCATACCCATCCTGTGGGTGGTTGATGACCCATACCCATCCTGTGGGTGGTTGATGCCCCATACCCATCCTGTGGGTGGTTGATGCCCCATACCCATCCTGTGGGTGGTTGATGACCCATACCCATCCTGTGGGTGGTTGATGACCCATACCCATCCTGTGGGTGGTTGATGACCCATACCCATCCTGTGGGTGGTTGATGACCCATACCCATCCTGTGGGTGGTTGATGACCCGTACCCATCCTGTGGATGGTTGATGACCCATACCCATCCTGTTTGTTGTTGATGCCCCATACCCATCCTGTGGATGGTTGATGACCCTTACCCATCCTGTGGATGGTTGATGACCCATACCCATCCTGTGGATGGTTGATGACCCGTACCCATCCTGTGGGTGGTTGATGATCCGTACCCATCCTGTGGGTGGTTGGTGATCCGTACCCATCCTGTGGATGGTTGATGACCCGTACCCATCCTGTGGATGGTTGATGACCCGTACCCATCCTGTGGGTGGTTGATGCCCCATACCCATCCTGTGGGTGGTTGGTGATCCGTACCCATCCTGTGGATGGTTGATGACCCGTACCCATCCTGTGGATGGTTGATGACCCGTACCCATCCTGTGGATGGTTGATGACCTGTACCCATCCTGTCGATGGTTGATGACCTGTACCCATCCTGTGGATGGTTGATGACCCATACCCATCCTGTGGGTGGTTGATGACCTGTACCCATCCTGTGGATGGTTGATGACCCGTACCCACCCTGTGGGTGGTTGATGACCCGTACCCATCCTGTGGGTGGTTGATGACCCGTACCCATCCTGTGGATGGTTGATGACCCATACCCATCCTGTGGGTGGTTGATGCCCCATACCCATCCTGTGGATGGTTGATAACCCATACCCATCCTGTGGATGGTTGATGCCCCATACCCATTCTGTGGATGGTTGATAACCCGTACCCATACTGTGGATGGTTGATGACCCGTACCCATCCTGTGGATGGTTGATGACCCGTACCCATCCTGTGGGTGGTTGATGACCTGTACCCATCCTGTGGATGGTTGATGACCCATACCCATCTTGTGGGTGGTTGATGACCCATACCCATCCTGTGGATGGTTGATGACCCATACCCATCCTGTGGATGGTTGATGACCCATACCCATCCTGTGGGTGGTTGATGCCCCATGCCCATCCTGTGGATGGTTGATGACCTGTACCCATCCTGTGGATGGTTGATGACCCGTACCCATCCTGTGGGTGGTTGATGACCCGTACCCATCCTGTGGATGGTTGATGACCTGTACCCATCCTGTGGGTGGTTGATGACCCATACCCATCCTGTGGGTTATTGATGCCACATATGCATCATGTAGGTGGTTGATGTCCTATACCATCCTGTAGGTTGATGCCCCATACACATCCTGTGGGTTATTGATGCCTCATACCCATCCTGTGGGTGGTTGATACCATTGTACCCATCCTGTGGGTTAGTGATGCCCAATACCCAGTCTGTGGTTAGTAATAACCACATACCCATACTATGTGTACCCCGGTGGCCTGGTGGCTAAAGCTCCCACTTCACACACGGAGGGCCCGGGTTCGATTCCCGGCGGGTGGAAACATTTCGACACGTTTCCTTACACCTATTGTCCTGTTCACCTAGCAGCAAATAGGTACCTGGGTGTTAGTCGACTGGTGTGGGTGGCATCCTGTGTGTTAGTCGACTGGTGTGGGTGGCATCCTGGGTGTTAGTGGACTGGTGTGGGTGGCATCCTGGGTGTTAGTGGACTGGTGTGGGTCACATCCTGGGTGTTAGTGGACTGGTGTGGGTGGCATCCTGGGTGTTAGTGGACTGGTGTGGGTGGCATCCTGGGTGTTAGTGGACTGGTGTGGGTGGCATCCTGGGTGTTAGTGGACTGGGGTGGGTGGCCCGGTGGCCTGGTGGCTAAAGCTCCCGCTTCACACACGGAGGGCCCGGGTTCGATTCCCGGCGGGTGGAAACATTCGACACGTTTCCTTACACCTGTTGTCCTGTTCACCTAGCAGCAAATAGGTACCTGGGTGTTAGTCGACTTGTGTGGGTCGCATCCTGGGGGACAAGATTAAGGACCCCAATGGAAATAAGTTAGACAGTCCTCGATGACGCACTGACTTTCTTGGGTTATCCTGGGTGGCTAACCCTCCGGGGTTAAAAATCCAAACGAAATCTTAAAATCTTCTCTCTCTCTTATCCTGGGTGTTAGTGGACTGGTGTGGGTCGCATCCTGGGTGTTAGTGGACTGGTGTGGGTGGCATCCTGGGTGTTAGTGGACTGGTGTGGGTCACATCCTGGGTGTTAGTGGACTGGTGTGGGTCACATCCTGGGTGTTAATGGACTGGTGTGGGTCGCCTCCTGGGTGTTAGTGGACTGGTGTGGGTGGCATCCTGGGGGACAAGATTAAGGACCACAATGGAAATAAGTTAGACAGTCCTCGATGACGCACTGACTTTCTTGGGTTATCCTGGGTGGCTAACCCTCCGAGGTTAAAAATCCGAACGAAATCTTATCTTATCTTATCTTATGGACATTAATCGCCCCATTATGATGCAACCCACACCAGTCCACTAACACCCAGGATGTCACCCACACCAGTCCACTAACACCTAGGATGTTACCCACACCAGTCCACTAACACCCAGGATGTCACCCACACCAGTCCACTAACACCCAGGATGTCACCCACACCAGTCCACTAACACCCAGGATGTGACCCACACCAGTCCACTAACACCCAGGATGTGACCCACACCAGTCCACTAACACCCAGGATGTGACCCACACCAGTCCACTAACACCCAGGATGTGACCCACACCAGTCCACTAACACCCAGGATGTGACCCACTACACATCAGTACACAACACTACACATCAGTACACAACACTACACATCAGTACACAACAGGTGAAATTGCCGACCTAGAAAATGTGCAGAGAACTTTCACGGCGCGCATAACGGAGATAAAACACCTCAATTACTGGGAGCGCTTGAGGTTTCTAAACCTGTATTCCCTGGAACGCAGGAGGGAGAGATACATGATTATATACACCTGGAAAATCCTAGAGGGACTAGTACCGAACTTGCACACGAAAATCACTCACTACGAAAGCAAAAGACTTGGCAGACGATGCACCATCCCCCCAATGAAAAGCAGGGGTGTCACTAGCACGTTAAGAGACCATACAATAAGTGTCAGGGGCCCGAGACTGTTCAACTGCCTCCCAGCACACATAAGGGGGATTACCAACAGACCCCTGGCAGTCTTCAAGCTGGCACTGGACAAGCACCTAAAGTCAGTTCCTGATCAGCCGGGCTGTGGCTCGTACGTTGGTTTGCGTGCAGCCAGCAGCAACAGCCTGGTTGATCAGGCGCTGATCCACCAGGAGGCCTGGTCACAGACCGGGCCGCGGGGGCGTTGACCCCCGAAACTCTCTCCAGGTAAACTCCAGGTAAACTACACATCAGTACACAACACTACACATCAGTACACAACACTACACATCAGTACACAACACTACACATCAGTACACAACACTACACATCAGTACACAACACTACACATCAGTACACAACACTACACATCAGTACACAACACTACACATCAGTACACAACACTACACATCAGTACACAACACTACACATCAGTACACAACACTACACATCAGTACACAACACTACACATCAGTACACAACACTACACATCAGTACACAACACTACACATCAGTACACAACACTACACATCAGTACACAACACTACACATCAGTACACAACACAACACATCAGTACACAACACATCACTAATGATCACTACTACACTACCATACAACACTACCATACATGCCACCATACAACACTACTATACATGTCACCATACATCACTATCCTCATTACCCTCATCACTATATTCATCACTATCCTCATCACTACCCTTATCACTACCTTCATCACTATCCTCATCACTACCCTTATCACTATCCTCATCACTACCCTCATCACTACCCTTATCACTACCTTCATCACTATCCTCATCACTACCCTTATCACTATCATCACTATATTCATCACTACACTTATCACTACCTTCACCATCCTGGTCATCACCCTCATCACTATCTTCATCACTATCCTCATCACTATATTCATCACTACACTTATCACTACCTTCATCACTATCCTGGTCATCACCCTCATCACTATCCTCATCACTACCCTCATCACTATATTCATCACTACACTTATCACTACCTTCATCACTATCCTGGTCATCACCCTCATCACTATCTTCATCACTATCCTCATCACTATATTCATCACTACACTTATCACTACCTTCATCACTATCCTGGTCATCAACCTCATCACTATCTTCATCACTATCCTTATCACTACCCTCCTATCATTATCCTCATCACTACTATGCCTCACCGTACCAATATTGTCATTATTATTTTTAAAGTACTTAACATGGACTATTCAAACAGACAGACTTCATTATATAATTATTATACTATCACCTCAACTAAAATCAGTCCTTTCATTTAAAAAATAATAATATCTTCTTAAAAATTTTTAAAAATAAAATTTTCAATTTTGAAAATATCCTCATATATTTTTTGTGGTCTTCTTCAGTGGATGTAGTTCTTGCTTGGTTACTACGAGTGATAGCGGCCCAGAAGGATTGATTCAATGAAAGAGAGCATCCAGGTCGAA
Organism: Cherax quadricarinatus; assembly: GCF_038502225.1. Lineage (NCBI taxonomy): Eukaryota > Metazoa > Arthropoda > Malacostraca > Decapoda > Parastacidae > Cherax > Cherax quadricarinatus. The sequence goes on from NC_091391.1 coordinate 1,630,930, forward strand.
ATCATAATCTTGGGTTTCCTGTACAGACTCTGGCTTTGTGTCAAAGTTGACAGGTGGAGTTGTTTCTCCTACAGGATTTGGTGGTTTGTCAGGGAAGAGAAGCTCCTCAATGAAGGTCTCCAGTTCTTGCTGTTCTTTTGGTGGTTTGTCAGGGAAGAGAAACTCCTCAATGAAGGTCTCCTGTTCTTGCTGTTCTTTTGGTGGTTTGTCAGGGAAGAGAAGCTCCTCAATGAAGGTCTCCAGTTCTTGCTGTTCTTTTGGTGGTTTGTCAGGGAAGAGAAGCTCCTCAATGAAGGTCTCCTGTTCTTGCTGTTCTTTTGGTGGTTTGTCAGGGAAGAGAAGCTCCTCAATGAAGGTCTCCTCTTCTTGCTGTTCTTTTGGTGGTTTGTCAGGGAAGAGAAGCCCCTGAATGAAGGTCTCCTGTTCTCGCTGTTCTTCTGACTCAGCTGCTGCTCCAGTAGAAACTATAAAGTTGTTTAAGTAATTACTTATCAGAGAATCATTGTCAGTAGTAGTTTCCTGACTTGTGACCTTGTTAGATTCCTCCTCAGTCTGTACTTCTGGTTCCGTTGTGGAAGGTGGCAGTTCCTTGTCACTGCTTGAATCTTCCTCACCTTCCTTCTCCATTCTTTTTTCTTCTCTTTTAGTTTTTTCCTGTTCCTTCTTCATTTTGCTGTCTATTAGTTTTTGTTTTTTTCGGGAAATTTCATCCAATAGAGGCTTTTTTCTCTTAACACTACGTTCATAAATAGTTTTACCAGAAGTATCAATCCATCTCATTCCTTGATAGGCATACTCAAAGTTATACCTGGCACTCATTCTCTTGATGCCTATGCCAGAAGTGCTTAAGTGTTTCCCAAAGTCCATAGAATTAGCAAGTCGTAGTCCTTCCTCGACTTCGTATTTTGCATGTACTTGAGTTAATTCCATCCGGAAAACAAAATCTTCAGGATCTTTGGAAATAAGAATATTTTCCTTCAAGAAGCTTTCAAAGCTTTCTCTGCCTACGTAGTTTCTTTCACATCCAAGGACCACCAACATGTTCTCCTCGTATTTCTTCATATTGAGGTCTTCCAGGTGGCGACTCTTGTGTTTCAAGATGTTCTTCTGGACTTTCACTTAGTCTTCAACTAAAGATAATATCTTTGGAGGACGGTTTCTTACCCTCGAAGAGCAGAAGATATTTAGTACTGTTATAGTAAGTCTCTGAGGTACTTCACCTTAGACTATACACTTATAATATAGTCACACTGAAGGAGTTCACTCCAGTATTTCTTACCCTCGAAGAGCAGAAGATATTTAGTACTGTTATAGTAAGTCTCTGAGGTACTTCACTTTAGACTATACACTTATAATATAGTCACACTGAAGGAGTTCACTCCAGTATTTCTTACCCTCGAAGAGCAGAAGATATTTAGTACTGTTATAGTAAGTCTCTGAGGTACTTCACTTTAGACTATACACTTATAATATAGTTAGTTACACTGAAGGAATTCACTCCTTAAGTATTTCTTACCCTCGAAGAGCAGAAGATATTTAGTACTGTTATAGTAAGTCTCTGAGTTACTTCACCTTAGACTATACACTTATAGTTAGACACACTCAAGGATTTCACTCCTTCAGTGTCTTAACTATATTATAGTACTTCAAGGTCTTAAATATATTTTATTACTTCAAGGTCTTAACTACAGTATATTACTTCAAGGTTCTTTAATAGTAATGTAGTGAGGCTAATAGTGAAGGAAACTAGAAGTGCTTTGGTTACTCCAGTGATGCAAGTGATGACTGACAGCATCCTGTAGTGATGACTGACAGTATCCTGTAGTGATGACTGACAGCATCCTGTAGTGATGAATGACAGCATCCTGTAGTGATGACTGACAGCATCCTGTAGTGATGACTGACAGCATCCTGTAGTGATAACTGACAGTATCCTGTAGTGATGACTGACAGTATCCTGTAGTGATGACTGACAGCATCCTGTAGTGATGACTGACAGTATCCTGTGGTGATGACTGACAGCATCCTGTAGTGATGACTGACAGCATCCTGTAGTGATGACTGACAGTATCCTGTGGTGATGACTGACAGCATCCTGTAGTGATGACTGACAGCATCCTGTAGTGATGACTGACAGCATCCTGTAGTGATGACTGACAGTATCCTGTAGTGATGACTGACAGTATCCTGTAGTGATGACTGACAGTATCCTGTAGTGATGACTGACAGCATCCTGTAGTGATGACTGACAGTATCCTGTAGTGATGACTGACAGCATCCTGTAGTGATGAATGACAGCATCCTGTAGTGATGACTGACAGCATCCTGTAGTGATGACTGACAGCATCCTGTAGTGATAACTGACAGCATCCTGTAGTGATGACTGACAGCATCCTGTAGTGATAACTGACAGCATCCTGTAGTGATGACTGACAGCATCCTGTAGTGATAACTGACAGCATCCTGTAGTGATGACTGACAGCATCCTGTAGTGATGACTGACAGCATCCTGTAGTGATGACTGACAGCATCCTGTAGTGATGACTGACAGCATCCTGTAGTGATGACTGACAGCAACCTGTAGTGATGACTGACAGCATCCTGTAGTGATGACTGACAGCATCCTGTAGTGATGACTGACAGCATCCTGTAGTGATGACTGACAGCATCATGTAGCGATGAATGACAGCATCCTGAAGTGATGACTGACAGCATCCTGTAGTGATGACTGACAGCATCCTGTAGTGATAACTGACAGCATCCTGTAGTGATGACTGACAGCATCCTGTGGTGATGACTGACAGCATCCTGTAGTGATGACTGACAGCATCCTGTAGTGATGACTGACAGCATCATGTAGCGATGAATGACAGCATCCTGAAGTGATGAATGACAGCATCCTGTAGTGATGACTGACAGCATCCTGTAGTGATGACTGACAGCATCCTGTAGTGATGACTGACAGCATCCTGTAGTGATGACTGACAGCATCCTGTAGTGATGACTGACAGCATCCTGTAGTGATGACTGACAGCATCATGTAGCGATGAATGACAGCATCCTGAAGTGATGAATGACAGCATCCTGTAGTGATGACTGACAGCATCCTGTAGTGATGACTGACAGCATCATGTAGCAATGAATGACAGCATCCTGTAGTGATGACTGACAGCATCCTGTAGTGATGACTGACAGCATCCTGTAGTGATGACTGACAGCATCCTGTAGTGATGACTGACAGCATCCTGTAGTGATGACTGACAGCATCCTGTAGTGATGAATGACAGCATCCTGTAGTGATGACTGACAGCATCCTGTAGTGATGACTGACAGCATCCTGTAGTGATGAATGACAGTATCCTGTAGTGATGACTGACAGCATCCTGTAGTGATGACTGACAGCATCCTGTAGTGATGAATGACAGTATCCTGTAGTGATGACTGACAGCATCCTGTAGTGATGACTGACAGCATCCTGTAGTGATGACTGACAGCATCCTGTAGTGATGAATGACAGCATCCTGTAGTGATGAATGACAGCATCCTGTAGTGATGAATGACAGTATCCTGTAGTGATGACTGACAGCATCCTGTAGTGATGACTGACAGCATCCTGTAGTGATGAATGACAGTATCCTGTAGTGATGACTGACAGCATCCTGTAGTGATGACTGACAGCATCCTGTAGTGATGACTGACAGCATCCTGTAGTGATGAATGACAGCATCCTGTAGTGATGAATGACAGCATCCTGTAGTGATGAATGACAGCATCCTGTAGTGATGACTGACAGCATCCTGTAGTGATGAATGACAGTATCCTGTAGTGATGAATGACAACTGTAGTGATGTTTAATACTTAATTTACTGTAGTGATTTTGAGCACATAACAGTTTACTGTAGTGATGTAGAGTAATGAATAGTTTACTCTAGTGATGCGTAGTACTAAACAGTTTATTGTAGTGATGAGCACTGAAGAGTTTACTGTAGTGATGTGGAGTATATAACTCTTAAACGTTCCAAAAGTATATATATGTTCTCTCGTGTAGCGCCCCAAACATATATATACATTTCATTTTTCATTCATTGAACACTGGCACGATATGCCTGAGTTGACTAGACATGAGAGAATGGGTGTGCGCACTCAGTGTGTACCATATTAAAAAAATTGGGGGCACCTGGGTACATGCTCTTTTTTCCTATAAAAAAGAACAATTTCTTTTTTTCTCAAAATATTCTGGAAGCTGCACGATAGAACGTATATATACGTTTGGACTGTTAACGGTTAACAGTTGCTCTTTGCTGATGACACTGTGTTTTTGGGAGATTCTGAAGAGAAGTTGCTGATGTTGGCAGATGAGTTTGTTAGGGTGTGTAAAAGAAGAAAAAGGTGAATACATGTATAGGAAAGAGTAAAGTTGATGAGGATAAAAAAATTAGGTGTTGAAAGATTGGATATCAGATTGGAGGGAGAGAGTATGGAGGAAGTGAATGTATTCAGATATTTAGGAGTGGACATGTCAGCAGGTGAGTGGTGCACTGATGCATCTGTGGAGACAAAGAACTTTGTCCATGGAAGCAAAGAGGGGAATGTATGTATAGTTACACCAACATTCTTATATAGGTACGAAGCATGGGTGGTGAATATTGCAACAAGGAGAAGGCTGGAGGCTGTGGAGATATCATGTCTGAGAGCAATGTGTGGTGTGAATATAATGCAGATTATTCATAGTTTGTAAATTAGGAGGACGTACAGGATTATCAAAACTATTATCCAGAGGGCTGAGGAGGGGTTCTTGAGGTGGTTCAGACATGTAGAGAGAATGGAACAAAATAGAATGACTTCGAGTGTGTATTAATCTGTAGTGGAGGGAAAGCAGGGTAGGGGTTGGCCTAGGAAAGGTTGGAGGGAGGGGGTAATGGAGGTTTTGTGTGCAAGGGGCTTGGACTTCCAGCAAGCATGCGTGAGTGTGTTAGACAGGAGTGAATGTTTTTATTAGGACTTGACGTGCTGTTGGAGTGTGAGAAGGGTAATATTTATGATGGGATTCAGGGAAACTGGCAGGCCGGACTTAAGTCCTGGAGATGGGAAGTGCAGTGCCTGCACTCTGAAGGAGAGGCGTTAAAGTCACAGTTTTATAACTGTAGTGTAAGTGTGCCTCGGCCATTTCCCACCCTACCTTGGTGGTATATGGCCAATGTGTTATTAAAAAAAATAAACCCATACAGATTATACAGCACCTGTGTAGGGGATGGGGAGATGGAAGGTATTCAAGCATAATTCAGGGAACTGGAGCACAGACCCAATTCCCTAGATCAAGAGCCCCTCACCAGCATCAAGAACCTCCCTTGAGGGGTCAAAAAAAAATTTTTTTTTGGTTTTACCTCAATGCCTGTCTTTCATCAAGGCAGGGTGACCCAAAGAAAAAAGAAAACACATTCACCATCATTCATTCAATTGTCTTGCCAGAAGTGTGCTGACATTCCAATTCAGATGGCTCTCTGAGATGCAGCATCCTCAACCCCTTTCCACCTCCAGGGCTCAAGTCTGATTAATATTACCATCACAAAATCACTGCACAGTTTAGTAGGTAATGTCACTTCCAATATAAATCAATACAAATTTCACTGGCAGATAAGCTGGATAATGAAAATCATATAAATTTCATATGATTTTAGGGCAAGTAAAACATTACATTAATGTGAGGTCCAAGACTTGGTTTTTCACATTCTTCACCACAATAAGTAACTACTTACACACAACCTTTCACCGTGACATAACATACTCTCAAAACAAACTAGAGTTAAACCACTACAAGAGTAAAAAAATTAAAACTCGGATGAATAGGATGAATGTTGCCGTAAAAGAGTCTTGGTCACTTTTCACTACACATCCATTATAAGTACTCAACTTATGACTTTCGACTCACGAAATCGTAACGACACAACTACAAACAAATCACAGAATGGGTGGGGTGTGAACCTTGGAATTTCACAATTCACTCACCATGAGTTTAAACCCCACCAGTTCCATGGCTTATATGGCTCTCCAAATGAGTATTGGGAGCAGATTCTAATGCGAAAGTCTAAGAATATGAATATTTGTGCACTGACTGATGAGTGGTTAGTAATCAGGCAGCACCATTACGATTCGTACACAAAAAAGTTATTTACATTTCCATTTATCAAACGAGACCAACTATAATTTGGTGGGAATTAGGAATGTATTAAATTAATGTTTTTTCCAGGAGAGACAAATGTTTGTAGTCCAGTTCTATACATCAATAAACCACAGTCATTATACTTCCATGTCTGTATTGATAAGAAAATCACTATTTAACAAAGACACAGAATCAGTACTTTATCATTATGGCATTAACATGACATAATGAAGAGGCTATGTAACATTACATAATGATGAGGCTATGTAACATGACATAATGGAGATGCCATTAGCATGACAAAATGAAGAGGCAATGTAACATGACAATGAGGAGGGCTCTTAACATAGTGCAATGATGTTGGATTTATCCATTAAATAATTTTCCCATTTATTTTCAGGTCGTTGTGAAATTATAAAGTTTAAAACGTGCATACAGACTCTGGAGACACCACTGACAGGGGAAATAATCTCACAGCAGACATTGGCTCACATTACCCGTTCACCAGCAAAATATTGTACAGACATTCCTTGACTTACAATGGGGTTACTTTCTGACAAATCCACTGTAAGTTGATTACGATTATGTATGTCAAAAAGAAGTGTTAAACCCACTCAGGTCATTGTAAGTTGAATATATGATATGATAAACAGCCGTCATGTAAAACAATAAATAAATAAGTAAATACATAACTACTGTCACTGAATACGTAATTAAACGAATAATTACTGTAACTAAATACACCTACCATCCGACTTACGACCACTCGACTTAAGACCGTGTTTTTTATGCCAAATTTCTGGGAAATAAGCAACTATTTGTGTTGCACACAGTGTTTATCCTAAACCTTACAGTATAAAATACAGTACTAACAACATAAAAAGTAAAGTAAAACATGAAATACCAGAACAAAACAATAAAATAAAGTCATTACAAAAATGTTTTGTTGATATTCAGTAGTAAAGTTCGACTTACGACCATTTTGACTTACGACCAGTTTCTCGGAACCAAACTCGGTCCTAAGTCGGATGGTTGGTGTACCAGTATTGAAAAGTCAATAAATGAATACGAGTTACGGACTTGCCGCCTCTATGCTGGGTAATTAAGTATCATCTCCAAAGCAATTGCTGTTGCACCATAGTATAGTCAAAGTATCATAAGTTGAACCATTGTATGTCGAGGAGCAGCTGTATTTGTACGCTGGGTAACACTGCTACACTGTCATGATCTAAATTACATTTCACTTACTGTAAATACGAAAATTACAAAAATGCAGAGCTTATAAAAATAAACTCTGGCTAAAACTTAAGACTAAGAATGAATTATACCAATGTTAAGTTTATTGGTATTATCTGGTGTACAGTACAATATATGAGTCCCAAACTTAATTAGCAAGTTAAGTTCCTGTTATTTCGACTTACAAAAGAGCTGTCTGCAACACAGAATCTAATTTTCTAAATGAAACAATAGTACAAATGCTGGTTGTGTCTGACAGGTGTTCATAACTGCAAACTGACACGATCCCAAGTGACCTGTTTGTAAACGAAGATGTTCGTAACTCAGGACATCTGTATGTAGGGATCTCCCTGTACTAAATGTTCCTCATTTGTAACATTACCCAAAATTTGTTAGATAAGAAAGACCTTTCTCCTGATAATGATTACATACAGTCTTTAAGTCATATAGAAAGTCCTCTATATACCATATGATCAATACAATGGAGCAATGTTCCAGATGGTAATAGACGAAAAGTTAATGATTGGTGTGAGGATTAATGATAAAATGTTGAGAATAACAAATAACATGAAATAATTAAGTATAAAAAAAGATAGATTAGGAGAAAAATATGATTAGATAATTGTAAAGAAATTACTAAATGTAAAGAGAAGAAATATTTTATATGGTTTTCTTCTTCTTCAAGTCACCCAGTCTCAGTGGGGGACGACCTCCATGTTAAAAATTTTTAAATCTTCAAATTAATGTAGATTAGGCAGTGTACAATGAAGAGAACCATGCGCAGGGAAGCAGACATGTTATTATTATATTCAAGAAGAGGGAGTAATCAAATATTATGAGATACTGGAGAAAAATGGTACAAAATACCAACACTATGAAAAAACGCAGAAACAAATGAAGAATAATGTGATCCTTTACTGATGATGTCTTGCCAACTCAGCGGCACTTAACTAAGTCGCAAACAGATCTACCTGGAGAGAGAGGATACGCGTCACTACACTCTATATAGACTCATCCTCTGCAGCAAGGTCAACTTAGTTGTGACTTGATATAGCCCATTGTCTGGGCTAACCATTGTCAATAAACAATCACTTTATACTGCATTTCTCCCTCTTTTCCATTATGAGAGACTATTAAACACATGAACATACATACACCATGAATCATGTCTTACTGAGCACTGGAAAAATTTGTCATATTAATGAAGATGGATGAAACTGTAAGCAAGCCGCATGAGAATTACGTAGATGATTAAATTTTAAGAGCATCAGATACAGCACTGACAACTAGGGTAATATTAAATACAAGAGTGATTGCCGGTAGACCACTTACGTAATTATGAGCCTCTCGTATTCGTCAACATTAAGCTTGTCTATAAAGTACATATACGAGGATATGCTGACAAAATCCTTTACAACCTTTATCAGACCCAAATTTGAGAATGCAAATGTCATATAATACATTTAAAGAAAAGTATATAAAAAAAGAATAAGAACTATGAAGAATGACTGAAAACAGTGTTCCTTCCAGAACATACAAAAGAAATGATAACCATTCAAACACTAAGAATAAAGATAACAGAAGACACAGGACAAACTTCTTCACAACTAACAACTGGAACAATAAAAGAACACATACCTAAACTCGGGAAAAACTGGTGCTAATTAAAAACGATTCCATCAAGTATTTTTTTTTTTTTTTTTGCAAATGGAAAAGTTAACAAGTGGAATGAGCTCGAGGGAGGAGTGTGTAGCAGACAACTAAAAGTTTATAAGTATAATAAATTTAATGATGGAACACCATAAGTATAAGTCACAGTAGATGGGAAAGCCTTGCAATCTTTTTAGGAGAGTTACTGACGTGCAACCAATGTCTTCGAGACAAACTGCACTTTGATAAATGTCCAGTGAGGATTGCAATTCTTTCTCAGTACAATTGATATTTTTTCAAGTTCAATTATCATTACATTTACACTGTAGTTATAGTCCTGCTACTTCAATCCTTCAACTGCAATTGTATAACTTAAAGTAATTCCACACATCTGAGTTAGACCATTTTTCTCTCTACAGTAACCTGTGATGTGGTCATTCAGACATTTAAGCAGAATAGAAATATGTTGTTAATGCAAGCACAAAATGGCCTTGAAAGAAGACCTTTTAACCCTTAAACTGTCCAAACGTAGATCTACGTTCACTCCCATAACGCTCCGAAAGTAGATCTACGTTTTATTTTACATGCTTTCAAATGTAAAAAAAGAACGTAGATCTACGTACAGAGTGCTACGTGAGTGAACATAGATCTACATCTGGACAGTTTAAGGGTTAAAATACAGTGGACCCCCGCTTTATGATCACCTCCCGATGCGACCAATTGTGTAATTGTATTTATGTAAGTGCGTTTGTACGTGTATGTTTGGGGGTCTGAAATGGACTAATCTACTTCACAATATTCCTTATGGGAACAAATTCGGTCAGTACTGGCACCTGAACATACTTCTGGAATGAAAAAATATCGTAAACCGGGGGTCCACTGTACAACTCTTCCACACCAAAGTCATCCCCAAAGGACCACATACATTCACCATTACATTCTCTTGCTGTCTTTCCTGAACTGTATTTTAAATGACCCTCGGAACCTCTAAATTTCCACACATAAATGGAGAAATATAAAAAAATATAAAGGTCATGTATATTATAAATAAAAAACACTATCCACTGTGGACCTGACAGAAAATGAATTAGAGAAAAACACTAAATATAAGAAGCTTCAGCAGACAAAACTGGGAAAAATAAAGACGGCTTCAGTTTTATTTTAATAGAAAACCAAAATAAAATTAAATATTTTTTTGAAGTGTAAAATTAATAAATAAACAATAGAATTAAGTAGACTAACACATTAAATAATCAGTGAAAATAAAATAATACAACTGTCTCTTATAATTACAATGATTATTATTATTATTATTATTATTATTATTATTATTATTATTATTATTATACTTAAGGAAAAAGAGCTAAATCCATAGGGGATCATACAACATCTGAGATACGGCAAGCAATCAGGTCTGATACAAGGGAAGGGTTGACAGGTTCAATTCCCTGGACTAAGAGCTCCTTGTCAGACTAAATACTCTTCAAGTCTGAAATATAAATTGCCATCCAAATTTCCTCAACTTGATGATCAATTTAGACATTTACTAAGGGAAAAAAAGTTCATATGATCCTGGCATATAATAATACAGTCAGAGATAGACAAGGATAAACAATATCAGAAGAGGATAAAAAAAACAAGGGGACACAAATTGAAACTAAATCTGATATATCCTGGAGTGAGAGATATGGAAGGAAGTGCAAAATAAACTCAGTAAAGAGCAGGGGTGCAGTGGGCACAGTAAGGGAACACCATATCAACATTCCTGGTCCCAGATTATTCAACATTTTAACAGAAGATATCAGAAACACTGTTGGAACAAGTGTAGACATCTTCAAGAGGAAATTGGATAAGTATCTCCACCAGGTGCCAGATCAACCAGGCTATGATGGATATATGAGGCAGCAGGCCTCCACCAGCAACAGCCTTGTTGACCAGGCAAGCACCAGATGAGGCTGCCCATGGCTGGGCCCCAGGACTACTCTCAAAACTCATCAAAGGTATATCAAAGATAAGGTACCCCTGCTTAGACAGCTTTCCATTAACACCAGTGACGTGTTCATGAGTGTGGCAGGGTGCGATGTAGTTCAGGTGGGCTTGTGAGGTCTCTAGAGAGACCTAATTTAACCAATTATATGGTCACCTTGCCTTGGCAAATGTCTGTCCGAGACACGCCTTTCCGGCTTAAGTCTCAGCATCTTTGTTCGTCACCGGCGTCAGACCTAGGTGTCAGGTAGTACACGTGGTTGTGGGATGTGCTTGGACCACGATGTAAGCCCAGGGAACAGCCGAGCAAGGGGGTTGTTGGTGACAGGTCCAGGGAGAGAGCTCTGGACAGCCGCGTGTGTAGTGGACCACGCATTGGGAATCTCGGGTCAGCTGGTCGGTGAATTAAGAGTGAGTACTAGTCCATGTTACTGATAACATCTACCCTTCCCCTGGTAATAAGTCTCATAGGTCAATTGTTATATTATGTAAATGTCCATCAGTATATGTGGTATTCTAGCCCTTTTATGTTATTAAGTAAACTATAGCCATAGTTCCCATTTTTTTTATTTTGTACCTCCATATGCTATTCCCTATTCTGTTAAGCACTGGGATACACAGGAGACGTGCTCACTCGCTGGGATGCCTCAGGTAGAGTGGGTAGAGGTCTCACAAGGTGAATTAAGAACAAATACCCCAGCTATTCTGTTTAGAATTTATACATATAAAAAAAGAGAAGTATTGTGCATATTTGTAACTAATTCCATGGATCCATTTGTGAGAAATTATTATGTGTTACAGGGATTACTATGGAGAAGGTGTGGAGTTAATAAAAGCATTAGTCAGAGGGCAGAAGAGGGTTTGTTGAGGTGGTTTGGTCATTTAGAGAGAATGGATCAAAGTAGAATGACTTGGAAAGCATATAAATCTATAAGGGAAGGAAGGAGGGGTAGAGGGGTCGTCCTCGAAGAGTTGGAAAGAGGGGGTAAAGGGAGGTTTTGTGGGCTAAGGGGCTTGGATTTCCAAGCAAGCGTGCATGGCGTGTTAGATAGGGTAGAATGGGAGGCTGTGATGCTTGGGACCTGACGATCTGTTGGAGTGTGAGCAGGGTAATATTTAGTGAAGGGATTCAGGGAAACCGGTTATGTTCATATAGTCGGACTTGAGTCCTGGAAATGGGAAGTACAATGCCTGCACTTGGGATATTGGCAGTTTGGAGGGATATGTTGTGTATCTTTATACGTATATGCTTCTCAGCTGTTGTATTCTGAGCACCTCTGCAAAAGCAGTGATAATGTGTGAGTGTGGTGAAAGTGTTGAATGATGATGAAAGTATTTTCTTTTTGGGGATTTTCTTTCTTTTTTGGGTCACCCTGCCTCGGTGGGAGACGGCCGACTTGTTGAAAAAAAAAAAAAAAATGCAGGTTATTAAGATGTGAACAGAAAGGAATACAAAAAGCGGCATACAAGACTAGAGAAGAGAGATTTAGAGCAGTATATTGGTTAAATAACAAAAAAAGGCACAATACCATGACTGGAACAATACACAAATAACCCGCACAGAGGAGAGAGGAGCTTATGATGATGTTTCGGTCCAACTTGGACCATTTACAAAGTCTCACAAAGTCGTCATAAGCTCCTCTCTCCTATGTGCGAGTTATTTGTGTACGTATACCGGTTTAAACGAGAGGCGTTCTATGAAGATAAATGGTATAAAATGCTGACAACATGGAAAAGTGACACAAATGTAATATAATGTGATTCTTTACTGACTATGTTTCACCCACACAGTGGTCTTTATCAAATCATAAACAGATCTACCTGAGCAGAGAGAGAGAGAGAGAGAGAGAGAGAGAGAGAGAGGAGAGCATCAGGTAGTGAGAGAGAGAGAGGAGAGCATCAGGTAGTGAGAGAGAGAGAGGAGAGAAACTGAGAGAGAGAGAGAGAGTGAGGTGGGGAGGTGAGAGGAGAGGTGAGGTGAGGAGTGAGAGGAGGTGGAGAGGAGAGAGAGGAGAGGTGAGAGAGGTGGGAGGTGAGAGGTGAGAGGAGTGAGGTGGGGAGGTGAGAGAGAGAGTGAGAGTGAGAGAGAGAGAGTGAGAGAGGTAGAGAAGGAGAGTGAGAGAGAGAGAGAGAGAGAGAGAGAGAGAGAGAGAGAGAGAGAGAGAGAGAGAGAGAGAGAGAGAGAGAGAGAGAGCGACATGATGGTAATGCTGGTGCAGTAGTGAGATGAATGGGACGATGTTGGCACCTGGAGAAGAAGTTGATATCCTTGGGGTGAAATTTGACTCCAAACTAACCATGAAGAACCATGTTGTAAATCTTTGCAAACAAGGCAGCCAGGAAAGCTTACAGCTTACGC